>NC_071313.1:0-20000 GCF_027563975.2 Plodia interpunctella
ACCTAACCTAACCTAACCTAACCTAACCTAACCTAACATAACCTAACCTAACCTAACCTAACCTAACCTAACCTAACCTAACCTAACCTAACCTAACCTAACCTAACCTAACCTAACCTAACCTAACCTAACCTAACCTAACCTAACCTAACCTAACCTAACCTAACCTAACCTAACCTAACCTAACCTAACCTAACCTAACCTAACCTAACCTAACCTAACCTAACCTAACCTAACCTAACCTAACCTAACCTAACCTAACCTAACCTAACCTAACCTAACCTAACCTAACCTAACCTAACCTAACCTAACCTAACCTAACCTAACCTAACCTAACCTAACCTAACCTAACCTAACCTAACCTAACCTAACCTAACCTAACCTAACCTAACCTAACCTAACCTAACCTAACCTAACCTAACCTAACCTAACCTAACCTAACCTAACCTAACCTAACCTAACCTAACCTAACCTAACCTAACCTAACCTAACCTAACCTAACCTAACCTAACCTAACCTAACCTAACCTAACCTAACCTAACCTAACCTAACCTAACCTAACCTAACCTAACCTAACCTAACCTAACCTAACCTAACCTAACCTAACCTAACCTAACCTAACCTAACCTAACCTAACCTAACCTAACCTAACCTAACCTAACCTAACCTAACCTAACCTAACCTAACCTAACCTAACCTAACCTAACCTAACCTAACCTAACCTAACCTAACCTAACCTAACCTAACCTAACCTAACCTAACCTAACCTAACCTAACCTAACCTAACCTAACCTAACCTAACCTAACCTAACCTAACCTAACCTAACCTAACCTAACCTAACCTAACCTAACCTAACCTAACCTAACCTAACCTAACCTAACCTAACCTAACCTAACCTAACCTAACCTAACCTAACCTAACCTAACCTAACCTAACCTAACCTAACCTAACCTAACCTAACCTAACCTAACCTAACCTAACCTAACCTAACCTAACCTAACCTAACCTAACCTAACCTAACCTAACCTAACCTAACCTAACCTAACCTAACCTAACCTAACCTAACCTAACCTAACCTAACCTAACCTAACCTAACCTAACCTAACCTAACCTAACCTAACCTAACCTAACCTAACCTAACCTAACCTAACCTAACCTAACCTAACCTAACCTAACCTAACCTAACCTAACCTAACCTAACCTAACCTAACCTAACCTAACCTAACCTAACCTAACCTAACCTAACCTAACCTAACCTAACCTAACCTAACCTAACCTAACCTAACCTAACCTAACCTAACCTAACCTAACCTAACCTAACCTAACCTAACCTAACCTAACCTAACCTAACCTAACCTAACCTAACCTAACCTAACCTAACCTAACCTAACCTAACCTAACCTAACCTAACCTAACCTAACCTAACCTAACCTAACCTAACCTAACCTAACCTAACCTAACCTAACCTAACCTAACCTAACCTAACCTAACCTAACCTAACCTAACCTAACCTAACCTAACCTAACCTAACCTAACCTAACCTAACCTAACCTAACCTAACCTAACCTAACCTAACCTAACCTAACCTAACCTAACCTAACCTAACCTAACCTAACCTAACCTAACCTAACCTAACCTAACCTAACCTAACCTAACCTAACCTAACCTAACCTAACCTAACCTAACCTAACCTAACCTAACCTAACCTAACCTAACCTAACCTAACCTAACCTAACCTAACCTAACCTAACCTAACCTAACCTAACCTAACCTAACCTAACCTAACCTAACCTAACCTAACCTAACCTAACCTAACCTAACCTAACCTAACCTAACCTAACCTAACCTAACCTAACCTAACCTAACCTAACCTAACCTAACCTAACCTAACCTAACCTAACCTAACCTAACCTAACCTAACCTAACCTAACCTAACCTAACCTAACCTAACCTAACCTAACCTAACCTAACCTAACCTAACCTAACCTAACCTAACCTAACCTAACCTAACCTAACCTAACCTAACCTAACCTAACCTAACCTAACCTAACCTAACCTAACCTAACCTAACCTAACCTAACCTAACCTAACCTAACCTAACCTAACCTAACCTAACCTAACCTAACCTAACCTAACCTAACCTAACCTAACCTAACCTAACCTAACCTAACCTAACCTAACCTAACCTAACCTAACCTAACCTAACCTAACCTAACCTAACCTAACCTAACCTAACCTAACCTAACCTAACCTAACCTAACCTAACCTAACCTAACCTAACCTAACCTAACCTAACCTAACCTAACCTAACCTAACCTAACCTAACCTAACCTAACCTAACCTAACCTAACCTAACCTAACCTAACCTAACCTAACCTAACCTAACCTAACCTAACCTAACCTAACCTAACCTAACCTAACCTAACCTAACCTAACCTAACCTAACCTAACCTAACCTAACCTAACCTAACCTAACCTAACCTAACCTAACCTAACCTAACCTAACCTAACCTAACCTAACCTAACCTAACCTAACCTAACCTAACCTAACCTAACCTAACCTAACCTAACCTAACCTAACCTAACCTAACCTAACCTAACCTAACCTAACCTAACCTAACCTAACCTAACCTAACCTAACCTAACCTAACCTAACCTAACCTAACCTAACCTAACCTAACCTAACCTAACCTAACCTAACCTAACCTAACCTAACCTAACCTAACCTAACCTAACCTAACCTAACCTAACCTAACCTAACCTAACCTAACCTAACCTAACCTAACCTAACCTAACCTAACCTAACCTAACCTAACCTAACCTAACCTAACCTAACCTAACCTAACCTAACCTAACCTAACCTAACCTAACCTAACCTAACCTAACCTAACCTAACCTAACCTAACCTAACCTAACCTAACCTAACCTAACCTAACCTAACCTAACCTAACCTAACCTAACCTAACCTAACCTAACCTAACCTAACCTAACCTAACCTAACCTAACCTAACCTAACCTAACCTAACCTAACCTAACCTAACCTAACCTAACCTAACCTAACCTAACCTAACCTAACCTAACCTAACCTAACCTAACCTAACCTAACCTAACCTAACCTAACCTAACCTAACCTAACCTAACCTAACCTAACCTAACCTAACCTAACCTAACCTAACCTAACCTAACCTAACCTAACCTAACCTAACCTAACCTAACCTAACCTAACCTAACCTAACCTAACCTAACCTAACCTAACCTAACCTAACCTAACCTAACCTAACCTAACCTAACCTAACCTAACCTAACCTAACCTAACCTAACCTAACCTAACCTAACCTAACCTAACCTAACCTAACCTAACCTAACCTAACCTAACCTAACCTAACCTAACCTAACCTAACCTAACCTAACCTAACCTAACCTAACCTAACCTAACCTAACCTAACCTAACCTAACCTAACCTAACCTAACCTAACCTAACCTAACCTAACCTAACCTAACCTAACCTAACCTAACCTAACCTAACCTAACCTAACCTAACCTAACCTAACCTAACCTAACCTAACCTAACCTAACCTAACCTAACCTAACCTAACCTAACCTAACCTAACCTAACCTAACCTAACCTAACCTAACCTAACCTAACCTAACCTAACCTAACCTAACCTAACCTAACCTAACCTAACCTAACCTAACCTAACCTAACCTAACCTAACCTAACCTAACCTAACCTAACCTAACCTAACCTAACCTAACCTAACCTAACCTAACCTAACCTAACCTAACCTAACCTAACCTAACCTAACCTAACCTAACCTAACCTAACCTAACCTAACCTAACCTAACCTAACCTAACCTAACCTAACCTAACCTAACCTAACCTAACCTAACCTAACCTAACCTAACCTAACCTAACCTAACCTAACCTAACCTAACCTAACCTAACCTAACCTAACCTAACCTAACCTAACCTAACCTAACCTAACCTAACCTAACCTAACCTAACCTAACCTAACCTAACCTAACCTAACCTAACCTAACCTAACCTAACCTAACCTAACCTAACCTAACCTAACCTAACCTAACCTAACCTAACCTAACCTAACCTAACCTAACCTAACCTAACCTAACCTAACCTAACCTAACCTAACCTAACCTAACCTAACCTAACCTAACCTAACCTAACCTAACCTAACCTAACCTAACCTAACCTAACCTAACCTAACCTAACCTAACCTAACCTAACCTAACCTAACCTAACCTAACCTAACCTAACCTAACCTAACCTAACCTAACCTAACCTAACCTAACCTAACCTAACCTAACCTAACCTAACCTAACCTAACCTAACCTAACCTAACCTAACCTAACCTAACCTAACCTAACCTAACCTAACCTAACCTAACCTAACCTAACCTAACCTAACCTAACCTAACCTAACCTAACCTAACCTAACCTAACCTAACCTAACCTAACCTAACCTAACCTAACCTAACCTAACCTAACCTAACCTAACCTAACCTAACCTAACCTAACCTAACCTAACCTAACCTAACCTAACCTAACCTAACCTAACCTAACCTAACCTAACCTAACCTAACCTAACCTAACCTAACCTAACCTAACCTAACCTAACCTAACCTAACCTAACCTAACCTAACCTAACCTAACCTAACCTAACCTAACCTAACCTAACCTAACCTAACCTAACCTAACCTAACCTAACCTAACCTAACCTAACCTAACCTAACCTAACCTAACCTAACCTAACCTAACCTAACCTAACCTAACCTAACCTAACCTAACCTAACCTAACCTAACCTAACCTAACCTAACCTAACCTAACCTAACCTAACCTAACCTAACCTAACCTAACCTAACCTAACCTAACCTAACCTAACCTAACCTAACCTAACCTAACCTAACCTAACCTAACCTAACCTAACCTAACCTAACCTAACCTAACCTAACCTAACCTAACCTAACCTAACCTAACCTAACCTAACCTAACCTAACCTAACCTAACCTAACCTAACCTAACCTAACCTAACCTAACCTAACCTAACCTAACCTAACCTAACCTAACCTAACCTAACCTAACCTAACCTAACCTAACCTAACCTAACCTAACCTAACCTAACCTAACCTAACCTAACCTAACCTAACCTAACCTAACCTAACCTAACCTAACCTAACCTAACCTAACCTAACCTAACCTAACCTAACCTAACCTAACCTAACCTAACCTAACCTAACCTAACCTAACCTAACCTAACCTAACCTAACCTAACCTAACCTAACCTAACCTAACCTAACCTAACCTAACCTAACCTAACCTAACCTAACCTAACCTAACCTAACCTAACCTAACCTAACCTAACCTAACCTAACCTAACCTAACCTAACCTAACCTAACCTAACCTAACCTAACCTAACCTAACCTAACCTAACCTAACCTAACCTAACCTAACCTAACC
Source organism: Plodia interpunctella (assembly GCF_027563975.2). NCBI lineage: Eukaryota > Metazoa > Arthropoda > Insecta > Lepidoptera > Pyralidae > Plodia > Plodia interpunctella. The sequence goes on from NC_071313.1 coordinate 5,479, forward strand.
TAACCTAACCTAACCTAACCTAACCTAACCTAACCTAACCTAACCTAACCTAACCTAACCTAACCTAACCTAACCTAACCTAACCTAACCTAACCTAACCTAACCTAACCTAACCTAACCTAACCTAACCTAACCTAACCTAACCTAACCTAACCTAACCTAACCTAACCTAACCTAACCTAACCTAACCTAACCTAACCTAACCTAACCTAACCTAACCTAACCTAACCTAACCTAACCTAACCTAACCTAACCTAACCTAACCTAACCTAACCTAACCTAACCTAACCTAACCTAACCTAACCTAACCTAACCTAACCTAACCTAACCTAACCTAACCTAACCTAACCTAACCTAACCTAACCTAACCTAACCTAACCTAACCTAACCTAACCTAACCTAACCTAACCTAACCTAACCTAACCTAACCTAACCTAACCTAACCTAACCTAACCTAACCTAACCTAACCTAACCTAACCTAACCTAACCTAACCTAACCTAACCTAACCTAACCTAACCTAACCTAACCTAACCTAACCTAACCTAACCTAACCTAACCTAACCTAACCTAACCTAACCTAACCTAACCTAACCTAACCTAACCTAACCTAACCTAACCTAACCTAACCTAACCTAACCTAACCTAACCTAACCTAACCTAACCTAACCTAACCTAACCTAACCTAACCTAACCTAACCTAACCTAACCTAACCTAACCTAACCTAACCTAACCTAACCTAACCTAACCTAACCTAACCTAACCTAACCTAACCTAACCTAACCTAACCTAACCTAACCTAACCTAACCTAACCTAACCTAACCTAACCTAACCTAACCTAACCTAACCTAACCTAACCTAACCTAACCTAACCTAACCTAACCTAACCTAACCTAACCTAACCTAACCTAACCTAACCTAACCTAACCTAACCTAACCTAACCTAACCTAACCTAACCTAACCTAACCTAACCTAACCTAACCTAACCTAACCTAACCTAACCTAACCTAACCTAACCTAACCTAACCTAACCTAACCTAACCTAACCTAACCTAACCTAACCTAACCTAACCTAACCTAACCTAACCTAACCTAACCTAACCTAACCTAACCTAACCTAACCTAACCTAACCTAACCTAACCTAACCTAACCTAACCTAACCTAACCTAACCTAACCTAACCTAACCTAACCTAACCTAACCTAACCTAACCTAACCTAACCTAACCTAACCTAACCTAACCTAACCTAACCTAACCTAACCTAACCTAACCTAACCTAACCTAACCTAACCTAACCTAACCTAACCTAACCTAACCTAACCTAACCTAACCTAACCTAACCTAACCTAACCTAACCTAACCTAACCTAACCTAACCTAACCTAACCTAACCTAACCTAACCTAACCTAACCTAACCTAACCTAACCTAACCTAACCTAACCTAACCTAACCTAACCTAACCTAACCTAACCTAACCTAACCTAACCTAACCTAACCTAACCTAACCTAACCTAACCTAACCTAACCTAACCTAACCTAACCTAACCTAACCTAACCTAACCTAACCTAACCTAACCTAACCTAACCTAACCTAACCTAACCTAACCTAACCTAACCTAACCTAACCTAACCTAACCTAACCTAACCTAACCTAACCTAACCTAACCTAACCTAACCTAACCTAACCTAACCTAACCTAACCTAACCTAACCTAACCTAACCTAACCTAACCTAACCTAACCTAACCTAACCTAACCTAACCTAACCTAACCTAACCTAACCTAACCTAACCTAACCTAACCTAACCTAACCTAACCTAACCTAACCTAACCTAACCTAACCTAACCTAACCTAACCTAACCTAACCTAACCTAACCTAACCTAACCTAACCTAACCTAACCTAACCTAACCTAACCTAACCTAACCTAACCTAACCTAACCTAACCTAACCTAACCTAACCTAACCTAACCTAACCTAACCTAACCTAACCTAACCTAACCTAACCTAACCTAACCTAACCTAACCTAACCTAACCTAACCTAACCTAACCTAACCTAACCTAACCTAACCTAACCTAACCTAACCTAACCTAACCTAACCTAACCTAACCTAACCTAACCTAACCTAACCTAACCTAACCTAACCTAACCTAACCTAACCTAACCTAACCTAACCTAACCTAACCTAACCTAACCTAACCTAACCTAACCTAACCTAACCTAACCTAACCTAACCTAACCTAACCTAACCTAACCTAACCTAACCTAACCTAACCTAACCTAACCTAACCTAACCTAACCTAACCTAACCTAACCTAACCTAACCTAACCTAACCTAACCTAACCTAACCTAACCTAACCTAACCTAACCTAACCTAACCTAACCTAACCTAACCTAACCTAACCTAACCTAACCTAACCTAACCTAACCTAACCTAACCTAACCTAACCTAACCTAACCTAACCTAACCTAACCTAACCTAACCTAACCTAACCTAACCTAACCTAACCTAACCTAACCTAACCTAACCTAACCTAACCTAACCTAACCTAACCTAACCTAACCTAACCTAACCTAACCTAACCTAACCTAACCTAACCTAACCTAACCTAACCTAACCTAACCTAACCTAACCTAACCTAACCTAACCTAACCTAACCTAACCTAACCTAACCTAACCTAACCTAACCTAACCTAACCTAACCTAACCTAACCTAACCTAACCTAACCTAACCTAACCTAACCTAACCTAACCTAACCTAACCTAACCTAACCTAACCTAACCTAACCTAACCTAACCTAACCTAACCTAACCTAACCTAACCTAACCTAACCTAACCTAACCTAACCTAACCTAACCTAACCTAACCTAACCTAACCTAACCTAACCTAACCTAACCTAACCTAACCTAACCTAACCTAACCTAACCTAACCTAACCTAACCTAACCTAACCTAACCTAACCTAACCTAACCTAACCTAACCTAACCTAACCTAACCTAACCTAACCTAACCTAACCTAACCTAACCTAACCTAACCTAACCTAACCTAACCTAACCTAACCTAACCTAACCAACCTAACCTAACCTAACCTAACCTAACCTAACCTAACCTAACCTAACCTAACCTAACCTAACCTAACCTAACCTAACCTAACCTAACCTAACTCTAACCTAACCTAACCTAACCTAACCTAACCTAACCTAACCTAACCTAACCTAACCTAACCTAACCTAACCTAACCTAACCTAACCTAACCTAACCTAACCTAACCTAACCTAACCTAACCTAACCTAACCTAACCTAACCTAACCTAACCTAACCTAACCTAACCTAACCTAACCTAACCTAACCTAACCTAACCTAACCTAACCTAACCTAACCTAACCTAACCTAACCTAACCTAACCTAACCTAACCTAACCTAACCTAACCTAACCTAACCTAACCTAACCTAACCTAACCTAACCTAACCTAACCTAACCTAACCTAACCTAACCTAACCTAACCTAACCTAACCTAACCTAACCTAACCTAACCTAACCTAACCTAACCTAACCTAACCTAACCTAACCTAACCTAACCTAACCTAACCTAACCTAACCTAACCTAACCTAACCTAACCTAACCTAACCTAACCTAACCTAACCTAACCTAACCTAACCTAACCTAACCTAACCTAACCTAACCTAACCTAACCTAACCTAACCTAACCTAACCTAACCTAACCTAACCTAACCTAACCTAACCTAACCTAACCTAACCTAACCTAACCTAACCTAACCTAACCTAACCTAACCTAACCTAACCTAACCTAACCTAACCTAACCTAACCTAACCTAACCTAACCTAACCTAACCTAACCTAACCTAACCTAACCTAACCTAACCTAACCTAACCTAACCTAACCTAACCTAACCTAACCTAACCTAACCTAACCTAACCTAACCTAACCTAACCTAACCTAACCTAACCTAACCTAACCTAACCTAACCTAACCTAACCTAACCTAACCTAACCTAACCTAACCTAACCTAACCTAACCTAACCTAACCTAACCTAACCTAACCTAACCTAACCTAACCTAACCTAACCTAACCTAACCTAACCTAACCTAACCTAACCTAACCTAACCTAACCTAACCTAACCTAACCTAACCTAACCTAACCTAACCTAACCTAACCTAACCTAACCTAACCTAACCTAACCTAACCTAACCTAACCTAACCTAACCTAACCTAACCTAACCTAACCTAACCTAACCTAACCTAACCTAACCTAACCTAACCTAACCTAACCTAACCTAACCTAACCTAACCTAACCTAACCTAACCTAACCTAACCTAACCTAACCTAACCTAACCTAACCTAACCTAACCTAACCTAACCTAACCTAACCTAACCTAACCTAACCTAACCTAACCTAACCTAACCTAACCTAACCTAACCTAACCTAACCTAACCTAACCTAACCTAACCTAACCTAACCTAACCTAACCTAACCTAACCTAACCTAACCTAACCTAACCTAACCTAACCTAACCTAACCTAACCTAACCTAACCTAACCTAACCTAACCTAACCTAACCTAACCTAACCTAACCTAACCTAACCTAACCTAACCTAACCTAACCTAACCTAACCTAACCTAACCTAACCTAACCTAACCTAACCTAACCTAACCTAACCTAACCTAACCTAACCTAACCTAACCTAACCTAACCTAACCTAACCTAACCTAACCTAACCTAACCTAACCTAACCTAACCTAACCTAACCTAACCTAACCTAACCTAACCTAACCTAACCTAACCTAACCTAACCTAACCTAACCTAACCTAACCTAACCTAACCTAACCTAACCTAACCTAACCTAACCTAACCTAACCTAACCTAACCTAACCTAACCTAACCTAACCTAACCTAACCTAACCTAACCTAACCTAACCTAACCTAACCTAACCTAACCTAACCTAACCTAACCTAACCTAACCTAACCTAACCTAACCTAACCTAACCTAACCTAACCTAACCTAACCTAACCTAACCTAACCTAACCTAACCTAACCTAACCTAACCTAACCTAACCTAACCTAACCTAACCTAACCTAACCTAACCTAACCTAACCTAACCTAACCTAACCATATCCATTTGTTCCCCTACATCCCAGTGAATTTTCTCTTTAGTGCATCTCGTGTATCCATCGATATAACAAGTGTTTTCAGTGCAGTTTTCTCCATAATTTCTCTTTAAAAAATTCATTTAGTTTCCGTAAACGCCATACTTAGGCGCTAACACCCAAATAATTCTCAAAAATTTTTTCTTGCTATCCCTTGATCGTCTTTGATTGTAGTTCTGCTCACTTACCTGTCTCCCTGCTCCCTGTGAAGTTTCGTCGCATTCCGTTGCAGTTTTCTTGCATTCTCACCTGTAACATAGAAATTTTTCATACAAATTTTAATAAAATCACACTTTTTCCTGTTTTTTCCGAGTTTTTCCTATCGGACCCTCGCTAGCTTGTTGCACCATCTTATCAGGCTAACGGAGGCGCATCTTTTGACGCCTCACACGTCTCGATAGGACCACCCATTTTTGAAATTTTCGCCCACCACACCCGCCCAATTGTGTTCAGGTTGTAAAAGGGACTTCACTTGGGACACCCCATACCCAGATCTACTTCGCTTTTACCGCCACCTAGGGCCAAAAATTGTCACCTAAATTAACAGCTCCCTTAATAACAATAGATTAGGATTACTTTGCTAGTTCTACCCGTCCTCTACTTCGGAAAATTACTGTTTATTGTTACTCTTTCTTCTGTTGCTCTCCCTCGTCTCCTCAACTTTTACTTACATAGACGATATTCTAAATTTTTTCATACTTTCTTCTAAACACTTTTCTGATCTAAGACAACATGGTCTTAGCCCACTCACCCCCGCGTAAGGCGGCCAATACTCGCCCCCCAGACAGGAACCGTAGGAACCTCACCCGCATCTCCGAGACTCCTACGGACATTATCACACAGCAGAGTCCCCCGCCGCTACCCACCACCTCTAGAGCGGGGCATTCACGCTCTCACTCCCCGCGGTCACCCCCGCCCAGGGGAAGGGCCCCTGTACGTTCACCTCCCCAGCGACTCCAGCGTATCATGCAGTCACCATCACCGTCCACTTCTCACGGTGCTCCCACCTCCCCGTCGTCCCTGCGGACGCCCCCACCCCAGTTGCCCCGACCGAGATCATCTTTCTCCCCCCCCGCAACCCCTTCTCGGGGATACATGTCGCCACCCAGCACTCCGGCCAGCAGGCGTGGGTCGATAAGCCGTGTGGGGGACGATATCCCGGCGTCCTGGGAATCACTCTCACCGCAGTCGGATATCACCCCCGCACTCGTTTACTCTCCGTCGTCTACCCTCACCCCCGCGCCGGCGAACTTGCCGCCCCCGGCTGCTACACCGGCGCTGACGCACCCCCAGCCCACCCAAAGCCAAGTTGTGACTCAGCCTCTCTCAGTCGCAATCGCGGCGGCGACGGTCGCCCCGCAAGCGACACCAGCCCCCACCTTCCCCACCGCGCTCCAAGCGACACTCTCCTTTATCTCAGACTCGGCCAAGGAAATCATCGCCAAGATTTCCGAGGGCAAGAGCGTGACCAGCGGCAATAAGAAGCGCATAAAGGAGCTGGCGCAATCTATCATGGGCGCGGTGGAGGGGTCCCGAAATGAGACTCCGCCCGAGCTCCCGAAGCCGGTTTCGGACGCGGTCCTCCATGCCATCCGGGAGACTATTAGGGACGAACTAAAGGGACATGCGCCTACCCATGTTCCCACTCCCCACCCCGCCCCTCTACCTACCTCAACCCCCCCAGCGCCCCAGTCGAGGTCCTTCGCGACGGTAGCTGCCACCTCTCCACCCAAACGTCCTTCGCCAATGCCTCGTACCCAGCCAGCTATAATCATCAAGGCCAAGGAGGCCGGTGACAAGCAACCGGATGTCTATAACGAGTGGCGCAAAAACATCAAGTTCAGAAACACCACATTCGCTCCCTCGAAAGTGCGCACCTTGCGCAACAATACGGTGAAGGTCAATTTCGACAACGCCGCGCAGAGGGATGAGACATTGGCGAGGGTCAACGAAATCCCGGGTATAGTCGCGGAGAAATCTAAACTGAGGAAACCCCTCATTATCCTAAAAGGCGTGAGCAAGGAGACAGACAAGGACGAACTGTTGGAGATCGTTGCCAGCCAAAACCAAGTGGCTGCCGGCGACCTTCGACTATGTTTCCTCCTTAAAAACCGCAATGAGAATCTTTATAACGCGGTACTGGAGGTAGCCCCCGCAATTCGACGCGTGTTTGTCGAAGAGGGTCGCGTGAACGTGGAGCATCAGAGGGTGCACGTGGCGGATTTCAGCCGCTTTGTACAATGCCGCAAATGCCTGCAGTTCGGACACACAGGCAACAAATGCTCAGCTGACTTCTACCCGTGCGGCCACTGCGGCTCCGCTACGCACCACATCAGTACATGCCCATACAGAACAGACGCAACCAAGATGACCTGCTACAACTGTAAAAAAGCAAACAGCACCAACACCAAACACTCCGCCCTCGACGCTAAATCTTGCCCCAAAATCCTCAACGCCTTAAAATCCCTCAACGACACAACCGACTATGGTTATTAGTACGATCAAAGTAACTCAATGTAACCTCAATCGCTGTTACACTATATATCACTTAATAGCGAATAAGTTCCTTTATTCATCAAAGGCATATAAATATAGTATAATACAGATATATAACACTTATAAAATTATGTACTGAAATATATGAATAGAATATACATATACGTATAATACACAATAATACATACACTTATAAATATAACCAAATGCTAATACATATACTTATAAATATAACCAAAATTATGTATAATCATACAGTGGCGGGATTCCCCACAACTCTGTATCCAATAGCAGAAAGCAGAGGGAATCCCAAAACTTAATCCTTATCAAATCATCAAAAATATCAAAGCCATATAAATATAGCATAATACAGACATATAACACTTATAAAATTATGTATTGAAATATATAAATAGAATATACATATACGTATAATACACGATAATACATATTTATATATATACATATACTTAAAAATATAACCAAAACTATGTATAATCATACAGTGGCGGGATTCCCCACAACTCTGTATCCAATAGCAGAAAGCAGAGGGAATCCCAAAACTTAATCCTTATCAAATCATCAAAAATATCAAAGCCATATAAACATAGTATAATACAAACATATAAATTGAATATACCTATACGTATAATACACAATAATACATATATATATATACATATACTTATATATATAATCAAAATTATGTATAATAATACAGTGGCGGGATTCCCCACAACTCTGTATCCAATAGCAGAAAACAGAGGGAATCCCAAAACTTGATCCTTACATGACTAAATGTAAAGACATGATAATTTTTCGAGCCCTCATATTTTAACATCTAGCCCCCACAAAAAAAAAAAAAAACCTAACCTAACCTAACCTAACCTAACCTAACCTAACCTAACCTAACCTAACCTAACCTAACCTAACCTAACCTAACCGATATCCATTTGTTCCCATACATCCCAGTGAATTTTCTCTTTAGTGCATCTCGTGTATCCTTCGATATAACAAGTGTTTTCAGTGCAGTTTTCTCCATAATTTCTCTTTAAAAAATTCATTTAGTTTCCGTAAACGCCATACTTAGGCGCTAACACTTAAATAATTCTTTAAAATTTTTTCTTGCTATCCCTTGATCGTCTTTGGTTGTAGTTCTGCTTACTTACCTGTCTCCCGGCTCCCTGTGAAGTTTCATCGCTTTCCGTTGCATCCTTGTTGCATTTTCACCTGTAACATAGAAATTTTTCATACAAATTTTAATAAAATCACACTTTTTCCCCTTTTTTCCAAGTTTTTCCTATCGGACCCTCGCTAGCTTGTTGCACCATCTTATCAGGCTAACGGAGGCGCATCTTTTGACGCCTCACACGTCTCGATAGGACCACCCGTTTTTGAAATTTTCGCCCACCACACCCGCCCAATTGTGTTCAGGTTGTAAAAGGGAATTCACTTGGGACACCCCATAGCCAGATCTACTTCGCTTTTACCGCCACCTAGGGCCAAAAATTGTCACCAAAATTAACAGCTCCCTGAATAGCAATAGTTTAGGATTACTTTGCTAGTTCTACCCGTCCTCTACTTCGGAAAATTACTGTATATTGTTATTCTTTCTTCTGTTGTTCTCCCTCGCCTCCTCAACTTTTACTTACCTAGACGATACTCTAAAATTTCACACTTCTTTCTTTCTAAATACTTTTCTTCTGGTCTAAGCCAACATGGTCTTAGCCCACTCACCCCCGCGTAAGGCGGCCAATACTCGCCCCCCAGACAGGAACCGTAGGAACCTCACCCGCATCTCCGAGACTCCTACGGACATCATCACAAAGCAGAGTCCCCCGCTGCTACCCACCACCTCTAGAGCGGGGCATTCACGCTCTCACTCCCCGCGGTCACCCCCGCCCAGGGGAAGGGCCCCTGTACGTTCACCTCCCCAGCGACTCCAGCGTATCATGCAGTCACCATCACCGTCCACTTCTCACGGTGCTCCCACCTCCCCGTCGTCCCCGCGGACGCCCCCACCCCAGTTGCCCCGACCGAGATCATCTTTCTCCCCCCCCGCAACCCCTTCTCGGGGATACATGTCTCCACCTAGCACTCCGGCCAGCAGGCGTGGGTCGATAAGCCGTGTGGGGGAGGATATCCCGGCGTCCTGGGAATCACTCTCACCGCAGTCGGATATCACCCCCGCACTCGTTTACTCTACGTCGTCTACCCTCACCCCCGCGCCGGCGAACTTGCCGCCTCCGGCTGCTACACCGGCGCTGACGCACCCCCAGCCCACCCAAAGCAAAGTTGTGACTCAGCCTCTCTCAGTCGCAATCGCGGCGGCGACGGTCGCCCCGCAAGCGACACCAGCCCCCACCTTCCCCACCGCGCTCCAAGCGACACTCTCCTTTATCTCGGACTCGGCCAAGGAAATTATCGCCAAGATTTCCGAGGGCAAGAGCGTGACCAGCGGTAACAAGAAGCGCATAAAGGAGCTGGCGCAATCTATCATGGGCGCGGTGGAGGGGTCCCGAAACGAGACTCCGCCCGAGCTCCCGAAGCCGGTCTCGGACGCGGTCCTCCATGCCATCCGGGAGACTATTAGGGACGAACTAAAGGGACATACGCCTACTCAAGTTCCCACTCCCCACCCCGCCCCTCTACCTACCTCAACCCCCCCAGCCCCCCAGTCGAGGTCCTTCGCGACGGTAGCTGCCACCTCTCCACCCAAACGTCCTTCGCCAATGCCTCGTACCCAGCCGGCTATAATCATCAAGGCCAAGGAGGCCGGCGACAAACAACCGGATGTCTATAGCGAGTGGCGCAAAAACATCACGTTCAGAAACACCACATTCGCTCCCTCGAAAGTGCGCACCTTGCGCAACAATACGGTGAAGGTCAATTTCGACAACGCCGCGCAGAGGGATGAGACATTGGCGAGGGTCAACGAAGTCCCGGGTATAGTCGCGGAGAAATCGAAACTCAGGAAACCCCTCATCATCCTAAAAGGCGTGAGCAAGGAGACAAACAAGGACGAGCTGTTGGAGATCGTTGCCAGCCAAAACCAAGTGGCTGCCGGCGACCTTCGACTATGTTTCCTCCTTAAAAACCGCAATGACAATCTTTATAACGCGGTACTGGAGGTAGCCCCCGCAATTCGACGCGCGTTTGTCGAAGAGGGTCGCGTGAACGTGGAGCATCAGAGGGTGCACGTGGCGGATTTCAGCCGCTTTGTACAATGCCGCAAATGCCTGCAGTTTGGACACACAGGCAACAAATGCTCAGCTGACTTCTACCCGTGCGGCCACTGCGGCTCCGCTACGCACCACATCACTACGTGCCCATACAGAACAGACGCAACTAAGATGACCTGCTACAACTGTAAAAAAGCAAACAGCACCAACACCAAACACTCCGCCCTCGACGCTAAATCTTGCCCCAAAATCCTCAACGCCTTAAAATCCCTCAATGACACAACCGACTATGGTTATTAGTACCATCAAAGTAACTCAATGTAACCTCAATCGCTGTTACACTATATATCACGAGTAAACAGCCTTAAGGCTGTCAACAAAACTTAATAGCGAATAAGTTCCTTTATTCACCAAAGGCATATAAATATAATATAATACAGATATATAACACTTATAAAATTATGTATTGAAATATATAAATAGAATACACATATACGTATAATACACAATAATACATATATATATATATATACATATACTTATAAATATAACCAAAATTATGTATAATCATACAGTGGCGGGATTCCCCACAACTCTGTATCCAATAGCAGAAAGCAGAGGGAATCCCAAAACTTAAATCCTTATCAAATCATCAAAAATATCAAAGCCATATAAATATAGCATAATACAGACATATAACACTTATAAAATTATGTATTGAAATATATAAATAGAATACACATATACGTATAATACACAATAATACATATATATATATATATACATATACTTATAAATATAACCAAAACTATGTATAATCATACAGTGGCGGGATTCCCCACAACTCTGTATCCAATAGCAGAAAGCAGAGGGAATCCCAAAACTTAATCCTTATCAAATCATCAAAAATATCAAAGCCATATAAACATAGTATAATACAAACATATAAATTGAATATACCTATACGTATAATACACAATAATACATATATATATATACATATACTTATATATATAATCAAAATTATGTATAATAATACAGTGGCGGGATTCCCCACAACTCTGTATCCAATAGCAGAAAACAGAGGGAATCCCAAAACTTGATCCTTACATGACTAAATGTAAAGACATGATAACTTTTCGAGCCCTCATATTTTAACATCTAGCCCCCCCCAAAAAAAAAAAAAAAACCTAACCTAACCTAACCTAACCTTTTTTTTTTTTTTTTTTTTTTTTTTGTTTTCGCAGGGGAATGCATTTACGCACTGAGTGTGGGACTCCTGGGCCGCTATCCAGCCCAGACTACCCACTAAACCCCTGCGGGTGCCATCGGCCGCTTTACAGGGAGGCGCCTCGGATCTATCTAACACAAGACGCCTCAGCGACTGGCCGGTCTCTTTCGCCAGAGACCGGACTCACCATTCTCAGGGGCCCACCGACACCTGGTGGACCCCTGCCGTCGGGTGGGACTAGTCCCACCGATTTAGGGGGGCGCCTGCAGGCGCGCAAGGTAGCGCCTGCGTCGCACCCCCGTCCGCCTTCTGCGGATCGGCTCCGCGAGGGGGTGGTCCTCGCGGTTCCTTTCCTCGGCCTCCCTCTGTGACATAACAGTCTCACAGAAGGAGGCCACTGCCGCCCAGGCTCCGTCACTCCCGAGCATCGCATTGACGACACTCGGGAGCGACAGATCCACTCCACCGAGCACTGCCACCAGATCGTGGCGCTGCCGACTCCACCTGGGACACTGCTCTAGAACATGTTGAGCAGTGTCCCGAGCCTCGCCACAATCGTGGCAGACCGGCTCGGTCTCCCGCTGGGCCACGCGGTGCAAGTACTCACCGAAGCAGCCATGCCCGGTGAGCACCTGCGTCATGCGGAAGGTGAGAGGCTTGCGCCGCCTCAACATCCATCTCTCCAGGACCTGGCGCAGGGCCTCCACTGTGCGTACACCGTACGTTGCCCGCGCCAGGTCTGCCTCCCACCTCCGCATGAGTTCCGCTTGCCCTCGCAAGCGGACCCGCCGGACCATCTCAGGCGAGGGGTGCTCGCCGATTTCCCTCCTGTTCGCCACAAAGTGGTAAACCTCGGCGAGCACCTCCGCCACCAACTCCCACGGCGGGTCGCCCGCGAGGGCTGTGGCCGCAGCGTACGCCACGGTACGGTACCCCCGTATCGCCCTTACCGCGATCACCTTCTGCGCCTGCCGCAGAAGGCGTTTATTCGTCGCGTCAAGGGCGTCCACCCAAATGGGGGCCCCGTACATCGCCATACTCCGACACACGCCAGAGTACAGCCTCCTCACGGCGTCACTGGGTCCACCCAGATTTGGAAGGAGTCGGCCCAGTGACGCAGCCGCCCTGACTATCCTCGGCCCCAGCTCGCGAAAGTGGGGGCCGAAGGACCATCTTCCGTCAAGGATGAGACCCAGATATTTCATCTGAGTACTCACCCTCAACTCCTCATGACCCACCTGGAGGCGCGCCCCTGGGGGAGGACCTCGCGTTCGGGCCCCGCGGAAGAGGAGGACTTCGGTCTTATCCAGACGGACCCGAAGCCCTAGCCTCTCTATGCGGCCGACCAAAAGGGCAAGGCCCATTTCAGCCAACCGCGCCGCCTCGCCGAAATTCGCACCCCGAGACGTGAAGAGAGTGTCATCCGCGTAGCAGATGACACCCGTCCCGGGGGGAAGCCGGCACCGCAAGACCCAGTCGTAGGCGATGTCCCACAGGATAGGGCCGAGAATCGACCCCTGTGGCACACCGCATCCGACGCTCCGCCGAACCATACGACCCCCCCCGTCCTCGTACAGGACAACACGATCCTCCAGGTACACCCCCAACAGCCGCCGCAGATACGAGGGCACCCCAAAGTACCGGAGTGCCTCCCGTATTACACTGTGCGGGATGCTGTTGAAGGCGTTGGCGACGTCTAAAGACGTCGCCAGGGTCACATCGCCCTCCTCCGTCACCGACCGTAGACGTCTGAGGGCATCGATGGTGGACCTCTTGGCCCGGAATCCATACTGCATGTCAGATAGACGCGGTCCCGGGCCGTCCTCCACATGCTGAACGAGGCGAGAAGCCACAACACTCTCCAGGGCCTTCCCAGCCTCGCTCAGCAAGACTAGAGGTCGCACAACCTAACCTAACCTAACCTAACCTAACCTAACCTAACCTAACCTAACCTAACCTTTTTTTTTTTTTTTTTTTTTTGTTTTCGCAGGGGAATGCATTTACGCACTGAGTGTGGGACTCCTGGGCAGCTAATCGGCCCAGACTACCCACTAAACCCCTGCGGATGCCATCGGCCGCTTTACAAAGAGGCGCCTCGGATCTAACTAGCACAAGGCGCCTCAGCGACTGGCCGGTCTCTATCACCAGAGACCGGACTCTCCACTCTCAGGGGCCCTCCGACATCTGAAGGACCCCTGCCGCCGGGTGGGACCCTTGTCCCACCGATTCAGGGGGGCGCCCGCAGGCGCGCCCCCAACCACCAAGGCGAGCCGCACGCCATCCAGTCCGGAAGCAGACCGGAGGCAGCGGCTCTCCGTCTTATTCGGCCGCAGAGGATAGGGACAGCGGCGCACCGTAATACCGGCAGTCCTCCTCCTCTGCGGCCCCACCGACCACCATGCCTGCGCCATGGCCGCGCCTCATTCG
>NC_071313.1:7234936-7479936 GCF_027563975.2 Plodia interpunctella
CACTCTTCCTTATGACCGAGAGCCGCGGTACAACGCTGTGTGTTTTATATAATGACCATGGCGTTATTTTATTCTTTATTAGCTTCGTCCCAGGGCTTCTCTCTTGTGGGAATTTCGGAAAAAGGTACCCTATGTGTTATTCCAGTTTATATTCTACCCGTCTAATAATTTCATAACGATCCGTCCAGTAGATTTTGCGTGAAAGAGTAACAAACTGATTATTATGCAAATGACAAGAATGTTTGGCTCAAGCATGGTGCAGTGTCCTCCAGTGGTGTTCCTTTTGACAATTTTATTCAAAATACTTTTTTTTTTGACGTTTTTAATAATGATGTAAATTCATCCTGTTCATTTTTAATATGTTTAAGACCTACATTTGTTAATTGACGTATGGCTGCGGTGAAGTTTGTTCCGCCGCTTCAACTTCACCTGCGCTTTCGAAGCCGGCAGATAGGTATATAATAGTTTTAAGTAATTTTTTTACATCAATAAGTCGGATATCATCCTAAATTGAATAAAGAATTGTGAATCTTTGAATCAGAGTGGAACATTAAACATCGACGTTTTAAATATTCGGCTATCATTTTACCACCGGCCGCTAGCTTAATGTCCATTGCAAACATGAATGCAATTTCTGTTTATCAGATGTCAAGACCTTATTGAATGGCACATCTACGGGAAGATGTGCAGTGATCAATAATGGTAAGAAACAATAATGGTAAGCTGATCTGGCATGATAGGGACCAACACTGTTCAAATGAGTTTCTTTCGGCATTTCTTCTCAGCAGTGGTCGTTCCGAAATGCCAGTAGTTTGTAGCTTGTGAGAAATAACTATAAATATTGACGAGAAAAAGTGCCTGTGAAGGTCTAATTTCTGAATAAATGATTTGAATTTGAATTTGAATTTGATCCCATTTTAGGTCGGAACCACACACCACCTTTTTCATTTTACATCTCAAAAGTAAATCAAACAAAATCTATCAAAGTAACTTCCAGAAAAGAATCAAACTCCTGTTTCTATATAAATAAAAAAAAAAGTTAAAACATTTATGGCCACTGAAATCAAATAGCAACATTTAAACTTGAGCTCAAGATGAGCTGGACTTTTCAAATCGTGGCCGATAGTCCAGTATATCATGAAACCCCTTCCTGCACCCCTTTCTGAAAGCTAAACCAATACAAAATCGTTCAGATATCCAATAACAATGTCATTTTATTTCAATCACATCGTATCCCGTCTTTCGCTGACATATTTAGGCAGTACGTATAAAAGTAGATGTGTTTATTCGACTTCAAAACTTATTCGGCTACACATTACCGCTGTACTTAGAAAAATTTCACGCGATACAATGTACATTGCACAGTTTGTATGAGAGATTTTATTTATCGCATTGAAATTTCAGCTATTTACCATCATCTCTTAACGCGATCCACTTTACGACCTAAACTGAACTGCATCGCAAATTCGTACCATTGTATGAATGCGATTCATTTTAGGTTCCTAAATTGAACTGAGTTGCATTGGGATCGTTCTGTAAAAATTGATGGTAGGCCTGCTGTTCAGCTTTTTGTGCAAAGTTTCTCTCCGCAATTGTTGACCCACCCGCTCAACTGTCCCAAGTGCCCAAATACGAATGGACTCAGTAGCCAGTGTAATCCTGCTAATATTATACACGCGAAAGATTGTGAGGCTGTATGTGTACATGTATGCTTCTTGATCTTTCACGAAAAATCTACTGGACGAATTGTGATAAAATATAAATAAATTATAACACGGATCGACTGTTTGACTTCAATCATTTATTCTTGACAGACATTGATACAAAGAGTATCGATTACACACCCCCTTGAACATAGATCCATGACAATATATGTATACAAAAATTACAAATCATAACAAACTACCTAACCAAGCAAACAATTAGTAATAATATCTAATTTACTCTTTATCATAAAATCAGCCATGTTATCTGCTGTGAATGTAGAACATATTCTAGCAATATAAGACCACGCTCTAAGCAATCCCTAATGAAATGACATCCCAAATCTAGGTGCTTCGTTCGCTAATGATGATGACGGATCAACTGTTTGACTTCAATCATTCATTCTTGACAGACATAGATACAAAGAGTATCTATTACAGATTGTTATTCAATTTGGTACGCGGGTAGAATTCAACCTGGAATACATATGTTTTCCAAATGTTACAAATCAGACTAATGTATAATATCCCTGCGTGCAATTCACATTACTATCTAGTTTTCACGTGCCAAATAAGAACAATTTTACAATAAGTAGATGAACTTGACGTACGATATAAACAGATCCAGTACATTATCATAGTCCAACGCACTAGTGTCTAAACTAGGCCGAGCCTGTGTCTCAGATACTAGGTCCTTCCTTTTGCGTAACACTATAGGCATTATTAAAATAATTATATGTAAAATCCCTACATTACATCACTTCATATCGTAGATTTCTATCTACGATAAAAAGAATACTGTTATGATCTTTGCACAAAGGATAAGTTAGTAGGTGGTCGACTTATCGATAAATTACGGTTACCTATACCACAGTTATTTATCCAAATCAAAGATCGCCACAAACAAGTGTGAGTCACGCGCTGTGCGACTGTGGAATGGGAATAACACATAGGGTACTCATCGCACAATTAAAATATTTGACATTGACAGAACTGTGTTTCGTTTCTGTAAGAAACGTCAAAAAGCTCACGACGTATTCCGCGCGGATATGGCTAATTTGCATTCTGTAAAACTCACTCGAGCACTAGCGGGTGCGTCGGCGAGTTGACAAATATGTATGAGATGACATGCAAATTTGCATTCTGTAAGAAGAACGTCAAAAAACTGGTAAAACATTACAACACAGATTAAGGGGATTACTCCTCGCACACTAGCGCCACATGACATTTTTATGAATTTATTTTATTTCTTAGAGAATATTATAAAAAATATTTCAACACACGACTGAGCAATGCACACAGCTCTTAGTAAAGCAATGGCCATGGCTCTACTATTAAATGTCCAGTTTTATCTGTTTATTGTCATGTTTATTGTTTGTGCTAAATAAACGTTATCTCTCTCTCTCTTTCTAAAAAAATCAGAACTATACCATGGAATTAGTAGGTAGGTAGGCAGTATTTGTTAAATCCATGGCCATCTCACATCGAAGTTTGGTTCCATCGACAAAATGGCGCCGGCACCCGTCCGCTTTTGATTTATATTACACATTAAATCGGGCGGGTACGAAAAGCGACTGTGGCTACTGTTGATTTGAATAACACGCTTTTTCTATTTGTTTATACAACCTATGTGTTATTCTAAGTTTGAGTTCGGTTCATTAAATAAGTATATCCATTCCATATTTCCATCACTTATCTTTGATTACAATACAATTCAATATCAAAGACGGTCCAGCGAATTAGCCATGAAAGCGTGACAAACAGACATATAATGACAGACAAACAGAGTTTTGCATTTATGGAATAGATACTAGATATTGCCCGGGGCTTCGCTCCCGTAGGAATTTAAATATAAAATATAGCCTATAGCAATCTTGGATAATGTTGACCTTTCTAATGGTGAAAGAATTTTTGAAATAGGTTCGGTAGTTTTGGAGATTGCGCCTCAAACATGGCAAAGATAGACAAACTATTTATTGCATTATTTATAGAAGAATCTTAAGTTACAATGTATTCAAACATAATGGCGGAATAATGTGTTATATAAATATTTAATACTTTTTACTAAATTTAATAAAAAATCTATTATGTATAATTATTATTATTAATCATCATCAGCCTTCCCTTATCCCACTTTAAGTGGGGTCGGTACAGCATGTCAGTCTCCTCCACTTCTCCCTGTCTAATGTTAACCGATCTTGTTACTTCCTTTTTAGCCATATCTTGCCTGACGCACTCAATCCACCTCTTCTTCGTCCTGTCCCTATTTCTTTTCCCATTCAATTTCACATCCATAACCTTTCTTACATTATTATTTTCCTCCCTTCTCATAACGTGACCATACCATCGAAACCTATTACTTTCCAATGTTCCTATGATGGTGCTACCTTGAGACTTCTTCTCACATATTCCTTCCTTATCTTATCCATCCTTGACACTCTACATAGCCATCGAAGCATCCTAATCTCCGCAACATGCAGTCGCCTTTCATCCGTCACCTAGGTGGCCCAACATTCCGAACCATACAAAACAACTGATCTGATCACCGTCTTGTCGATCTTGCCCTTGAGTTTGAGTGGCATTCGAGAGTCACAGATGACTGTGACCTGCCGCCACTTCATCCAACACGCGCTAATTCTGCTTTTCACATCGCTGTCTATATTTCCGTCGCTTTGGAGGATGGAACCGAGGTATCGAAAGTCGGAGCAGATCGGAAGGGATACACCATCTAAGGCAACTGAATGGAAACTGGAAGTACCATTAAAGTCAACAAGAAGTTGTTGTGTTTTGGTTCGGCTTATTTTAAAACCAAAGCTCTCCAGTCTCTGCTGCCATTTTGCCAACCTGCTCTGAACCTCTAGCCCACGAAGAGCATGCATCAGGGTGCCTCTTCCTGCATATCCCACGACAAAGCGTCCATTACAAGAAGTAACAGATATGGGCGATCCCTGATGCAAGCCCATTGTCACCGTCAGTAGCGCCAATTATTAATAATATAATTTAATATAACATAAATAATATAATAAATATCTTAATAATTATAATTTAAATATTTCTCATAAACATAATAACTCCATAATAAAACCGTACAAACTTATCAAGAAAAATTAATAAAGCATGCAGGCCCTTCTCTCATTAGCGCCCGTAATTGGTTCTAATTCTATGAAAACATCTATATTGTACATTAAGGACGCGATAAATTATTTGATTTGATTTTATATTCTACCCGTTCACCAAATTTCATAACAATCCGTCGAGTAGATTTCGCATGAAAGACACAAACAAACTTTCGCATTTGTAATATTGTCCTCAGTCCATAGTATCAGTGGCAGGAATAACAAGTTTGCTATCTGAATCATTAATGTAATTTAGTACTGTATCCCCTCTTTTAGTATGATTTATCGAAGGCTTAGAAAAATATCACTTGCTTTATATTATGACCAACATCTTTCTGACCCTTTTGCTGAAGAAGATATGAAAGTATTGTTTTAATTTATGTAGTTATTTCCTAATAATCAGATTGTAGAGAATTCAAATTCAAATCATTTATTCAGAAATTAGACCTTCACAGGCACTTTAATTCGTCAGTTTTTATATTTATAGTTATTTCTCACAAGCTACGAACTACTGGCATTTCGGAACGACCACTGCTGAGAAGAAATGCCGAAAGAAACTTATTTGAACAATGTTGGTCCCTATCATGCCAGAAGGGCTTATCATTATTGTTTCTTACAATGTTTTTTTTTCTAATAATATATAAAAGTACATAATGTACATAGTCAAAAGGTATATCAAAATATTAAGGTTTATGATTATGATCCGAGTGCTGACTATAATACACAATTAACTTACATAAAAATATATGAGAAACGAGATGACCAGTTCCCTCTGGCAGCACCCGTTTACTAGTTTTTAGAGAATTACCTGTCATTCATAAAAAAGTTAAAACCTAATTTAAGCTAAAGTATGTTTTGTCTCTTTCTGTCAATGTCAAATATTATAAAGTGTGATGGTGACAAAGCGTTGTTTTAATTGGAAATCTAAATAATTTACAAAATATTCGTTAATGTAATATGATAGCATTAGTCATAGTCGTTAATATCAACTAATATTACAAATGCCAAAGTAAGTTTGTTTTTTACACCTCCTCCCGCGTTATTTACTCAACCAATCTTCATAAAACTTGGCATATATGTAATTAATGTATTCAGAGGGACACCTATCATCCCGGAAAAAACTATTGTTCCCATGGGATTTGCGAGAAACCTGTATTCTATTATAGATGGCGCTAAATGCACGTTTTATAACTTTCCAAAAAAAACACTAGATGGCGCTGTGTGTATTTTAAATGCGCTATGGATTTTTTATTCCAACTATCGTAATCCCATTTTAATACGAAGAAAATCTCTTCCAGAGGGCATTTAAGCAGGCGAAGCCGCGGGTAGTTATGTAAATAATATGTAAATAAATATGGAAGAAAAAAAATCTACATTATACGGGCCAACTTTGGAGCCCATTTAGCGTGATCCGATACGTACTTGACCGTTGGCAAGTGTCAAATCATAAAACATCAAGTTATTTTCTTTTCCGCGATTATTGCCAGCCCTGAAATTAGGGGATGGTCTCGCTATCACTAACCGTCGCCATGGCAACCCTAATTTTCCCGCAAACAACCGACAGAGGCGCCATCTATCAAAATAATGAAGCCTGTCAATAACAGAATAGGGGTTGTGGAGTATTGGCTTAAATATAAAATTAATGTTTTGTGGGGGCATTTTTAATTAATTCCCCAAATTAGAGATATAAAGTATATTATAATTTGTAAATTAAAATATTATAAATTAAAATATTATACTGGTATTGATTTTATCTCATCAAAATTGTAGACTTGCCAATTTTTCTCGAAACATGGACTTTGCAAAATACGGGGCTTTGTATTGAGGTGATTTTTTTTGCGGAGATCGTTGGGGATACGAAAAAAACACATACGATTTGTATGTGTTTTCATACAAATCGTATGTGTTTTCTTTATGCAATAAAGAGTATACAAACATATAATCAATCCTATGTCCCCAACGATCGTGTACAAAAGCGGACATATCCCAGAAAGGGATTTCTTCCATCCTATTTATATTCATCTCATTTCTTAGGTTACGTTGTGTACATAGTGTAAATAAATTAATTAATTACCATTAACTACTATTGCAACGACTGGTAAAACAAGAATTTGTTAACAAAACTAAAAACAGATGATTGCATCGTTTTTATTGAAGTTTAAAATACATGGTATATTTTTTTACACTGCACAAATTGTGTGAACCGTCACGGATGATGAAAAGAGTCGGTATCCAAAGAAATCCGATGTCAAAATTGGGTACAAATTGGGTGATCAACTAAGTGGACTTCAGTATGGAACAGTCGAAATTTTTCATTCCTATTTGAAAGTTGTTGTATTTATTCAAAAATTATGCAGTAAATAAAAAATGTCCTGTATAGATATATATACATAGATAATATTGAACAATAATTCATCTATTCGAAATTATTTTGATATTTAGCTGCATTTTATTTAGTTTCCCATGTAGGACCATTTGGTTTCACAGTCGTAGACGTGGTTGTATCTGGAATTTCGATGACACAACTCGCTGTCAGACACTCCTTGTCAATCTGTGCAATTCCAGATTTAGTATTCCAAATCTCGGTGGTATTACACGCGAAAGGTTTAACGCATCCCAAAGGCGGATCTTCCAGGAAAAGCGTGCATATTTTCTTCAAATACCACGTGTCAGCTACTTCGAAGACAGTGTCCTGTATACCGACTTCGACTAAGGGTAGTGCGTCGAGTTTCAGCCGAGCATATTGAGCGTTCGCTTGGCTGGCTAGACTGCCACCTGATCTAACACATTCCTTGAATTTCTCGGCGTCAACACCAGCTTCGCATAAGCAGTAGGCGCTAGAGGTTCCTAGGAAAATAACATTAGTTTTTGTTACAGTTGCTCAAGGCATAACTGTTCCGTTACTGAGTGAGTGACTAACTGACTGACAGACAACATACACCAGAAACTACTGGACGAAATTTGGCATGTAGGTTCCCTGGGGAGTGTAAGTGAGCACTAGGAGAGGATTTTAAAAAATTCTACGGAAGGATTAAGGGAGCGAAAGAGGTGAAAAACTTTTATATGAAACTTCTACACCGTTGAAGTTAGTGACATGAAATTTTGAATTTTAGTTATTTACAGCAAATTAATGAATACCTGATTCAGATTTTTTGAAAATTAACCCTCAACCCATAATCTTTCACAAAGATTGTATGGATGGAAAATGAAAAGCTGAAAATTGGTAAACATACTCTTTATAATTTTTCTTAAAGAATGACCGAGACTTTACTATGAAATTCACGCGGGCGAAGCCACGGGCAAAAGCTAGTTATTAATATGACAAACAATTTAAACACGCACACAAAAATCATCTCAAATTATCATGGAATATATCCACGCAAGGTATTTGAGCAGTCACGGCGTTGAGAAGCGATACGGCCCGGTTAGTTGGTCGTATCGCTTCTCTTACCAGTGTAGTAAGAGTAACCTCTGTCTCCCATCTTCCTCTTTCTTCCGCCGCCAGGGACCAGAGTACACTTTTCTACTTTTTCGCCTCCACTTCGCACGGTCTTTGCTGTCATTGTGAGCCGGCACTTTTTGGGTTTGCTGGTTAATTTTATCTTACTTAGTTAATTGAACTTCAATAAAAATAAATCTTCCCATCGTAAAAGTGGAATTTTGGATGTGATCAGCTTTGCCAAAGGGGGATTATTTCGTCAAACGCAAGGGAAAAAAAAGCAAATGAATATAGTTGCAATAGTTTTTTTTTTATATATTTTTAATAGAAACACTATAACTAAATTTTATTGAATATAAAAATTACCTGCTTATGTTACATATCTACCCATTGTGCAAAAGTATGCCGAAGCCGTGTTTTTTTTTCGCGTTACCCAAAAAAGCAGGACAGAGCTGTCCCACGCGCAAGATTAAAATTTGGAATCAAAAATCGGGACGTCCCGCCAAAATCGGGACGTCTGAGTATTTATGTTTGTTACTCAATCAACCATAATCCACTGGGGCGATTCCGATGAATTTTCGTACACTAACTAACTATACTAATTGGCTTGGTCGTGTCACAAATGAAAAAAAAAAAATTACTTTCTTACCTTCAGCCTCGCACTTCAAGTATTGCGCTTGCAAAAACGTGTTCAGACCCAGTTGACCCAACGCGCACATCTGGGGTACGGTATGCCTCCCGCTACCCAGCATGTAAAATTGAATATTCAATTCACCCCCAATGTTATCCACGATCCACGGCAGAGTTTGTGTGAAAAAATCTTTGTTTTGAAACACGTCCCCGTACACCGTAATGTGCGAATGGCCGTAAACGGAATGACCGGTAAAAAGTATACAAAGTATAAGGAACATCATTTTAATGCAGTTGTTAATTATGTATAGTAAATATGTTCTGATATTTATAGTCAATTATTCGTTGTAAAATATAAAGAGTTGTGTACACTTGACCATTGTTACAGAACAGTAGATAAGTATAAGAACAGACAACAGGGTAGTTGACGAGGTCAGAAAATTGTAAATGTTATGTTTAATCTGGATAAAATAGATATATTTAAGATCAATACGATAAATCATAGACCGTAACAATGCAGCTGGATCTAATAGAATAATTAATACGAAGGCTTAATAAAGTTGGTTGGAAAGTTCCATTTTCAAAAAGTATGAAATTATAAAAATAAACTTCATAAAAAATTAAAATTTTCTAACAACTTTTATTAAGAAGTCATTCCGATAAACGTAATATTTAATGTAGCTGTCGAACAAACGTAGCTTTCTTGGCGGACATTTTAGCGCGTTGTGACGTCACTCCTACATGTCATTTAGTATGGAGCGTTTGGACGAGTCTAAAAATGTATGATTTTATTTTAGTTTTGTCATTATCACAGTATTTTTTCACTAGTGTTTCTATTAATAAGGCCCTTCGAATAGTCATCAAAACAAAAAATTGTCAGCTAGCCTATGACTAAACTAAATCATCATCAGAAAATTTTTACCATATTATCCTACTATCCTTACATATTATAAAACAAAGTCATCTGTCTGTCTGTCTGTTCGCGATAACCTCAAAAACTACTGCACGGATTTCCATGCGAGTTTCACCAATAGATAGCGTGATTCCTGAGTAAGTTTTAGGTGTATGATTAACTATGTTTTTACCCGAGCGAAGTCGGGAGAGACCGCTAGTAAATAATTTTAAACTTTCGCGTTGCATAATTATATAGTAAATATATAAATATTGCCGAATGAACGACATTATTACACCCGATTAGTTTGTGGGGCAAATGAAATTTAAAAAACACCCAAACAATTTCAATCGGGACGGCGGACACAAGCTAGCAGCTGCGTGGAATCCAATGGTAGCAAAAACAAATCTCATTTTGGTCTCAAGTCGGCTGAAATCGACCAGAACACGGCTGCGTTACAGAATAAGGACACTGTCAGTGTGTATTGTGACGGTACTTGGCGGATAATTAATATGGCGGTAGAAGAAGATTCTACCGGGCAGACACCGTCGCCGTAGCTCGCTGAGTCGGTCGCCCAGTGACCACGGACCTTTGTAACAAGCTCCGAAACGTCTGGAAAATAGAAAAGGTATCGGGTCACGTTTGCCGTATGCAGCCTGTGAGATGGGTCCACATTCTTACAACCTGGATTCCAACTGACGGGGATTAAAAAAACGAGGTAGGTGACGAACGAGATCGGATGAGCTTAGAGCATTCGACAGACATTGGATGGAGAAGGCCAAAGAAAGGAAAGAGAGAGGGGACTCTTTTGCCTAGCAGTGGGACATGTTACAGCTATAAAAAAAAATGTGCGAATCGCTAGTAAGTCTATTCTTCTATGTACATTGTGTACTTTTATATATTATTAGAAAAAAAAAAACATTGTAAGAAACAATAATGGTAAGCCGATCTGGCATGATAGGGACCAACACTGTTCAAATGAGTTTCTTTCGGCATTTCTTCTCAGCAGTGGTCGTTCCGAAATGCCAGTAGTTTGTAGCTTGTGAGAAATAACTATAAATATAAAAATTTACGAGAAAAAGTGCCTGTGAAGGTTTAATTTCTGAATAAATGATTTGAATTTGAATTTATGTAAACTACAAAATCTTTTAAAACATCAGATCTCGTGTAAGCCAAGGCTTACAGAATGAAATTTAATTTTCACTATGCCATTTGTAATAGCAAGGGACATCGTAAAACTTGGCATTTAGTTATTGTCGGTTACAACGTAGTTTGATGTTATTTCTGTTATTCTTTGATAACTAAAATGTTTGTGGTATTATACAAATGCAATATTATCATATTACATTATATAATGTCATATACAAGTAAATAAATATATCCATAACTAAAAACTAACATATAACTAGTCCTTAATTTCCAAAAGTCCCTTTTTTAACAAAAAATAAAATCATTGCTTTTTGAAAATTCATGTGCATGCTCCCGTGGCAATTTCAAGATAAAAAGTAGGTACCCTATGTGTTATTCCAAGTTCTATTCTACAGGTGCACCAAATTTCATAACAATAGGTCCAGTAGATTTTGCGTGAACGAGTAACAAACATGCATACAAACAAACGTTCGCATTTGTAATATTAGTAGAGTTGTTACGCCACTGTCGCCGAACGTCAGATACATACAGACGCGAATGCCTGAACATTTTGTTGTTAGTACGAGTGCTTTTATTTACCGCAATGAAAAGCCAGCAATGTATATCGAATCCGTCAAAGTTTGGCAAACAGTTCGACGACAGTGTGGAGCCGTCATTGTGTGAAAATGTGATTGTTTTTCCTTCTATCAAACGGAGCATTGGAATAATGATCATTTTTGATGTGGAGATAAGTTGGTGAGCTTGACAGCTACTTCTTAGTCGTATTCCTCATGGCTGAGGGTCGTGGTCATTACATGGAATTAAACACACACAACAACTTTCTTGGCATTGTTATTGGAGTGGCTTGCCATTGCCTTCTCCATTTCACACACAAGTTAATAATCAACCAGTGTGCAGGTTTCCTCACGATGTTTTCCTTCACAGGAAGCAAGTAGTGGTATACAAAATTATGTGGCACGAGTTGGATTCGAACCTGGGACCTTTCGATCCACAGGCGGGCGTCTTAACCATTACACCACCACCGCTTCTGACAGCTACTTAGGTTAATTTAACAGTTAATATTAAGAAATGTATTTAAAACTAGCTTTTGCCCACGGCTGCACGCCCGCCCGCATTTAATTCGTGTGTCCGCTCATAACTTGTCAATATATCGGGTTTTAAGCAATATATCGTGATGAAAACTATACAATATCTTAAGATCCGCTATATGAGTCAGAAAACCGCATCAAATCCATACATCCATTTTTACGTTTTGCGCGAACAAACAAACATAGCCAATTTAATGTAATATGTATAGAATATAGATAGATACATGTAATTATAAATGAATATGGTACTAGAAAAATAGCATTAATGAATTCAAGTTTTGAAACATGCACACACAAAATGTGCAAGAGAAAAAAAATGCACCTAAATGGTAACAGTTCAGTGCAGCGATTAACTGTATTGTTTGAACTAGTGTCGGACTATTTTTCGCTTTATCGATAAAATACGCACTCTCCAGATTTGTCATCATGAAAATTTAATTTAGTTATGTCGATATGAACTATCGATAGTTATAGATAGTTGACCTCGAAACTAACATACCCAGTTAGAGAAAAGACAGTAAATTTATAACATAAATAAAATGCGCCCCGGGGCTTCGCTCCCGTGAGAATTTCGGGATAATAATTACCCCCATGTTTTATTCCAGGTTAACCGTGTACCAAATTTCATAACAATCCGTCCAGTAGATTTCGCGTGATGTGTAACATACACACACACACCTCACAAACATTCATATTTACAATATTAATAGGATTCAGGTACACAAACAGTGTTTACATACAAAATTCATCACAATATTCTTAATTTGAATGCTTTGTGTCGGCTACACGTTAACTGTAAATTGCGAAATTTTGCTGGTTTTTCATTCATCACTTCTGTCGCGTATCGACAAAATCTTATGAAAAAAGAATTGTGTCCCATCACTATTAGCTTGAGAGTATTCAGCACCCGCTCCCGATGAGAACAATCATTCACTTTCTTCTCTCCTACACACCCTCCCCCTCCCCTCTCCAACACCCCTTGTGCAAACCCGATCGTATGCAACTTTTCCAATAAAACAAATTGGGTGAGATTTTCAGTCATGCATCACGAATTGCTATAAGTAATTAAATAATTCCATTTAAAAATCAATCGTGAAAATAAAAAGAGACGAAAAAATTCTGAAATCGAGCAGGAATCGAATCAACTAATTTTTGTTTTAATAACAAAAAAAAATATATTTTTTATTTCATAAGCAAGTGTGGCGTGTATTAGTAAACCATAAATTAGTCATAATTTAAAATTATTACATTATTATGGTACCGTAACCGAAAACTGTTTTTTCCTACCATAGTTAGGTATTATAAACTTAGCTTGATAAAATATGAACCTACTTGCGCCATCTGTTGGCACTATTGTAAACTAGAGAGTACTTAATAATGCTAATAGATGGCGCAACGTGTAGCAATTTATCACAGACAACTCAGCAAAGTTGTACAAATAAGTGATAAATGATAATAATTAATAATAATACTTTCTGTTTATAATTTCTATTTTTGTTGTCAAGAATAAAATTATTAATATTTATCGTCTGATTTCCAATTTCTTTGTTACAAAAGAACGCCCTCTATTAACAGTTTTTATAAGTGTACAAGCTATTTATTTCCCACTACACATTATCGGCGAACTCAGACAGATGCCGACGCGAATCAACGTTTGTATTAAAAATATATTTGTATATCATCCTAAATTGAATAAAGAATTTTGAATTTGAATTTAATTTGAACCATATTCATCTTTTCGAGTTTAGCGATAATATGGAACAAACATTATACCAGGTAGTGATATAATTTAATGTAATCTGATGTCAATATATAGATTGCAGGGTGCCCACATCACTCATAGTGCATTTAAGTAAAGCAGTGAATACAAAGCGAAAACCAATGCGGGTGTGTTCTCATTTTAGGAAGCAGTGGGACGGATTACTGAAACAAGGCTTAGTTTAATTAGGGTAGCCACGTTTGTGTTTTTGAATCAGGGAAAAAAGTAAAAATACAAGTAAAATCTCATCAACCACCGCCCTCATAAAAACCGCTAAACACCGAATAGAAAATCTACCACCACTGTTACAACTAGATGATCTAAACCAATAAACAATGATCTAAGTCATAACTATCTTATTGCTAACTAATATTGTAAATGAGAAAGTCAGTTTGTTTATTTGTTACCTAGTTCACGCTCTATCTACTCAACCAATCTTCTTGAAATTTTGCAAACATATAGTTTGAAGTATGGAGAACACCTTTCCCGGAAAAAACAACTGTTCCCGTGTGAAATTTACGCAGGAGAAGCCGAGGGTAAACAGTTAGTGGTAAATAAACTTGAATCAGGGAAATTCACTAATTACCCTGACACTGGTCGATTATGACCAAAGTTGACGTCTACCCTAGATTTACGATACCACTTCCAAACTCAATTTTAGAGTTTGTGTGTAATCATTAACGATTGTGCTAATTATGGAAACTAGTTGGAAGATATGGAAGATATTTGTCGTTTAATTATAGGCGACTACTAGAAGCGCGTACCGGCTTCGTTCGGGAAAAACCATAATAAATTATACGCCTAAATCTTCCTCAGATATCTGGCATATATTTAAAAAACCCCCATTAAAATACGTTGCGTAGTTTCATAGATATAAGCATACATAAAGCAGATAGATAACGGGAAGCGACTTCGTTTTATACCAGTGATTGATGCTTAGTATTTTCTCCACAACGTTGATATATTTTTGCACAAAAGTAAAAACAACGTGTCTGCTGTCTTCTATACAAATTAGTTTCATTTTGTCAATTTTGACACCGATGTATGGTTAATAAAATTTGTGCCATGTAATTGACGTTATTATAAAATCAAAATGGCCGATTATCCTATATAATCAGACTTACATGTCATAAATTATTTAATAATGCGTCTAAGAATTATAGTGGAAAATAATCTCATATAACAGACATTAAAAATATCAACCAGAGGGCGAAATGCGGCTTCTCATTATCGAATCGATTCGGAGTGAGACTCAGCGAACCAATCACATTGCAGTGTGGTTGTCGTCGTGTCACAATGGCGCACTGTGATTTGTTAGCTGCGTCTCACTTCGAATCGATTTGATGATGAGATGCAAATAGCAAAGTCGCACAACGCACATTGAAACTAAAACACTCAAACACTCATTTTTTGGCAGTCGTGTAAAACAGCTGATCCTTTCTAATTACCTACTATTTTCTAAATCTTCTTACTTGCATTACTGTGTTATCCTTAGTATTATCAAATAATCGACGTAAATGCTGTGACACCGTCAGTTAATAGTGCTTGTGATCGTGATAAAGGAGATTTCCTTGCAAAGGATTAGTGTTGGGAGAGAGTATCGATTTTATCGATAACTGACTGAAATAAATTGTGCTGGCAATTATTAATATTTGGAGATGTTATACAGCATTGATCTCTTAAAGTTTCAAAGATTTATTTATTTTTATATATCATAGATTTTTAATTGTTTAAAGTACCCGTTCTTAATCGTGCGGTAAGCTACTGAATCATTCTTATTTTTGTCGCTGA
Source organism: Plodia interpunctella (assembly GCF_027563975.2). NCBI lineage: Eukaryota > Metazoa > Arthropoda > Insecta > Lepidoptera > Pyralidae > Plodia > Plodia interpunctella. Next base: position 7,250,504 of record NC_071313.1, read on the forward strand.
AATTATGTCAACATTTACACTTTTTAATTTGATAGAATAAAGAAGATAAAATCCAATAGACTGAGAAGAGCTGTCGACGACGCGACACGTCGGTGCGAAGTGGAAATGAAAAAATAAGAAAGCGGACACTGGGCTCCAACGCTCAGCGACTAAAGAAGGAGCGTGAAAACTCACAGAGAGAGAAGGGAGATGATACAAAAATTGATAAACTATGTTGTATTAAAACATGTGTGTGGGACGGAAACATTAGGAAGAGAGAGAGAAATAAGGTTAGAGAGAGATAGAGCTAGAAGTTAAGATGGCGTAAGGTTAAAAAATAGGAAAGACGTGTGAAACGATTTGGTGACGAAATGAAGTGTAAGCTGGCTGCAAGCTTTTTATTTTTGGATCCCGGTTTCTACATGTGTACAATCACAAACACAACTCTAAAGTCTCTCTTTCATCTGAGCGTTTGTCTGAGCTGTTTCCTCCACCTCTAAATGTTGGAGCCCAGGGTTTGATTTCCTACTTTTTCTTATCCAAACGCATGATTCTCAGCATATCTAATAGTCAGACCATTAGCTCGTATATCCTCCTTGACAATATCAAGCCAGCACTTTGTGGCAACTAAGTATCGACTACAAATATCGACATTTCAGCATCCTTATATTACCCTCACGGAATGTCTAAGTAATGCAAGTATATTGAAGGAAAATACGAGCATGTGTGCAAGCCTTGGTGCATCACGGCGCATATTTTATATGCAAGCCGAGCTAAACAGAATTATGGTGCATTATTCAAGGTGGGAAAGCGGGGTATCTGTTATATCACTATTATCACTTTTGATTTCCTGTTCTATTGTATTATTGTTGTGTGAAGCCAAAAAAGACTGTAACTTTGAAGAAGGTATTTTGAGATATTTGACATTATATCTCATTTGTAAAAATGAAATGTATTCGCGAGATCTACGTTCGCGGCGAACGTCTAGTAGAAATTAATATCAAACACTCTTGTCTATAGTCGGTCCAGGTCAAAACTATATAGTAACTACTCTCTAATATACTATATCCATCTAATATACTATATCTTCTATTCTTCTAATTGTAACTTTAAAAATAAATTTCGGGCCTACCTTCTAAATTCGCAAAAAATTAACTGTACACTTCGCCGCCGGTAGCGGGTGTTGCCACTAGAGTAAACTCATATTTTTTAAATTGTTTATTTTATTTTTAGTAAAGTGTATGCATTGTGATGTATTATTTATGTGCTTTAGCATCCTTTACTAATTTACCATGTTGTATTTTATTTTTCTTTATTTATTATGTTGGGTACGTGTATGTAGCTACAGTCAATGTTTATTGTATAAGTAATATATCAATCGTAGTTATATATCTCCTTCTTCACTGTTAATATACACACACACCGTGCGCACACTGATTCAGGTCTCATCTGAAAATCAGTGTATCGCCCCTCTGGGTGATATGTGTACTGAGATGGGCCTTTTTGTATTGCTGCAACACAGTACACTTGCTCAATTGTGCTATGTGAATACTGTGTTTTATTTTGTGTTTTTAGTCTGGTTGTGTATTGTGTTGTTGTTTTATAAATAAATGTTTTATCTATCTATCTATCCACGGAATTAGTAGGTACTCCGTACAACGAGTACTTACTAATTCCATGACTATATCAAAGCGGAGCATTGGATTGAGGTGCTTTTTGTTTTGGAGATATTTCGAGCGAAAGCGTGTTGGTGAGTGACATAAACTATGTTTTAAATGGAAGCCAGTATAAAACAATATCTTATATTATTATTATATTTTGACGACCTCGGTGGCGCAGTGGTCAAGTTCTTGCCACTGAACCGAGAGGTCCCGGGTTCGATCCCCGGTCGGGTCATGATGGAAAATGATCTTTTTCTGATTGGCCCGGGTCTTAGATGTTTATCTATATATGTATTTGTTATAAAATATAGTATCGTTGAGTTAGTATCCCATAACACAAGTCTCGAACTTACTTTGGGGCTAGCTCAATCTGTGTGATTTGTCCTAATATATTTATTTATTTATTTGTTTATAATATCACATCTCTCATTCTAAAATAGGATAGTGTTATTCCTTAATGTATTATGGTTTTACCCGAGCGAAGCCGGGACGCGCCGCTATACATATAAAGTGCCGCCTCCCTTCGTATTGAATTGACAGTAATATCGAATTTATGAGAAAACGCATCTTTATGATGGAAATATAACTCATATGAATATTCATATCATATGAAATGTTTGCTATTAAGATATATACTGTTGCGAATCGAATGTGACTATTCTTCAGAATTACTAAGAAACCTGAAAGCCTACCACGAAACATACACAAAACAAACACGTGTCTAATTACGTCCACATAAGCACTGTCCCTTTTTTCCCATATCCTCATCCATCCGTCATTACCGTTGTACCAAGGGAAGCAATTTTACTCGTTGTCCAACTGAACCACGGAAGTAAATTTTTCAGCAGTAGAACTCGGAATAGTTTTTGAGTGCCAAACGGAATAAACTCAGCAAGTAGGTACTTGCTTATTGAGACATTCTGACACCTCGATTCTCAAATGTCAATATCCTATAAGATTCCGGGAAGTGCGATTGCTTTTCTTCAACAAATGTATATTTATTTGTTGTTCGATTTGTATTAAATCGAGAGGTTACGAAAAATAATGTTTTAGTGTTCTTTTTTTTTGAGAATATTTTATTTTAGAATAGGCCAATCAGCTTTTTTATTGTTATTACGTCATATTGTTGGAGTCTTCCCCCAGTATGGGACAGACATAATAAAATAAATAGATTTATGGAAGTATAAAATGTACGTTAGGTAAAGGTAGATTTGACGACCTCGGTGGCGCAGTGGTAAAGTGCTTGCCTCTGAAACAAAAGGTCCCGGGTTCGATCCCCGGTCGGGTCATGATGGAAAATGATCTTTTTCTTATTAGCCCGGTTCTTGGATGTTTATCTATACTATATGTATTAGTTATAAAATATAGTATCGTTGAATTAGTATCCCATAACACAAGTCTTGAACTTACTTTGGGGCAAACTCAATCTGTGTGATTTGTCCTAATATATTTATTTAATATATTTATTTACGTGCGAGTTAAATACTGATATTAAGCAATTAATAACGAAACGCGAAAGTTTAAAACAAGTTACAGACAGGCCTCTTTTAGCATTTTAACTCTTTATTTCAGCATCCGTAGATTACATTATTTACTCGTGGTCCAACTGGTTGTACCACAAGGAAGCAAGTTGATCCAACTTGAGAGATTTTGAGTGCCAAATGGAATAAACCCAGAAAGTACCTAGAGACATTCTGACAGCTTAAGTTTCTAGTGTCGTAAGATTTCGGAAAGTTTGATTGCTTTACTTCGATAAATGAATTTGTTTTTGTTTTTGCTCGACTTGTATTACGACAGAAGTTACGAAAAATAAAAATAAAATCCCCGCGTTTTTCCGGTTGATTTTAGTTTTTCGTCTCCACTTCGTGCGGTCGTCGGCGTCGCTAGTTGTCAGACCATTGGCACGCATAAAATCCTTGACGACATCAAGCCAGCATAAAATAAATACAATCATTGCCCTTGGATTTATTGTGAGAACAAATAAGTATAATAATTACATTTTTGGGAGAATCTTTTTTATATTTTTCTATAATGTCTAGAAGTGGTGGTGTAATGATTAAGACGCCCGCCTGTGGATCGAAAGGTTCCAGGTTCGAAGCCTACTCGTGCCACATGAGTTTGTATACCAACCTGATTCATATATATAGTACTTTTCATCGACCGCCACATGCTTCCGGCGAAGGAAAACACCGTGAGGAAACCTGCACACTGGTTGATAGTTAATTTGTGTGTGAAATGGAGAAGGCAATGGCAAACCACTCCATTAATAGTGACAAGAAAGTTGTTGTGTGTGTTTCATTCCCCGTAATGACCACGACCCGCAGCTATGAGGAAATACGAAAGAAGAATATTATCTGAAAATTAAAAGTCCGCGCTGAAAATTAATCGTTGAGAAGTGTCCTCGTTGGGAACCGACCCTGGATCGGAAGATCTATATGTATATTAGGGCTTCATACCGAATTGAATTATCCGCGAGCATCAAAACTGCAGAAGGCCTACCACGAAACACAAAAACACGTTACTAACATCTCCTTCTCATGCTGTCTCTTTTTCCCACGCTCGTGTACGCATCGTGAAAAAAAGACAGACAAAACTTGTGGACGCAATGACGTGTTACGTGTTTAATATTTAGTAAAGTGTTTAAAGTACATCAGTAGTTACAACAACCAATGTTATATTCCATGATAGTCTAACAGCGATATATCTCATGATATGATATCGCATGATAGTCTCCTCCCGCGCTGATTAACAGTTGAGAGAGAGAGAGAGACTGAGTCTGTATCTTGTAACTAAAAAATAAGTAGAAAATTTAGTGAATGTCCAAGTGAGTGGCCACAACCGGGCTGTGTCGATGCGATACGGATATTCACAGCTCAATAAATCCTGCAAATCTGCGAATGCTGCTTGTAAAGTCGGCTATACATTATTATGCCACACTATTACTCCACAATGTCGTCATGTGTCCGAGTTCGGTGATGATGTGCAGCTGGTGTGATAGCCACACAACCCGTATTAAAACTTGTATATAAGAGTTACGACCACAAATGTATAGAATTAGTTTTTTTTTTCTCCTGATAGAACGACGAGATAGCCTGATAACCAATTGATAAACCAATCTCCGAATTCAGGGCCAATAACATGGGGGGCTCCGTACATTGCTGGTCGAGTATAGTTTAGAGCTAGCTCTACACTTTACACGGAGAATTTATCTAGATAAACACTGTCTATGGTCGTGATGGATTCACGCACAGTACTTATTTACTCGGCTCTTCTGCTATTCAAGCGTGTGTTATACGTAATGTCAGATTATATTCAACTCGCCTAAAGGCGTCTGACATAGCTTTTACTATTACCTACCGCCATCTAGTGGTAAGTAGTCTCATATACATAGTATATTAAATAATCAAGAAGTGTACAGTTTTCCTCATAATGATTTCGTTAGCCGAAAGCAAGTGGTGGCCTATAAAAACTATTAATACACGTGTCAGATTGGTACCTACACACGCAAAATTGTGATTAAAAGATCGCAAGTGATTTAAGTAACAGACAAAATCTGCGTGTAAATTTCTAGAAATAAAAATGTTCAAGTTGCAATTTCCACCGGAAACCTTCAGTTTTACGGTTAAAAGTTAAGTTAAAACTTCAGTAAGACCGAGCTTGAAGGCGTCACGTCCAGGGAACAATTAGCTTCATGCTTAATTTGAAAGAGCTGTGCTCAGCGCATACTGATGGCCGTCGGTGTGCTCCCCTTGTTTCTATCCCGTTACTCCCCAATGACAGGTCAACGGGGCGTCCAAATCAAAAGGGACCTTATGGCGGCTAGCACTTAAGCGTCTTTATTGCCGTTGTTTTGTATTGGAACAAGGTCCCTTTTGATTTGGACGACCACATTTAAGGAAGATTTAAAGCAGAAATACTAATGTGGACTTGTAGTTTTAAATTTTGTAGAATATTCCTATTTTTAATTTTAGTAATGCATGACAAGAACACGAATTGAGAAGTAAAATTAATTTTGAAAATTAAACTATTCAGTTTGAATACAGGTAATCTCAAGCTTATGGGACAAAATTACCTACTCGTTTATTGCTGCTTGAGTGGAAGAGTTTGTGGTAAAGTGATACAAATGTGCAGCTATAAACATCAACCTGATGATAGATAGCAGCCACAAATGAATCCGCCGAGGTAACTTATTTATAGAAAGACATAATTTGACCTTTTGCAAAGAAACTTCTTCTTGACCTGACCGAGAATCTAACCCGGGATCTCCAGTGTAGCAGTCCGACATGATGACTATAAGGCTACGGAGATCGTCCAAGATAATCCCAGAGTTCCCAAAGGACGGTGTCAAGAGGAGCATACCATCCCAAGACTCCATTTCACAGCTAATTGTAGTCGTTTTTAATTACCAACGCTATTTGTTTCAGAGTGCTGAATTCTGTTCCTTGTCATTAAAAACTATTGTTGCGTGGAGGCGGCCATTTTGTTTTTGTAAATAATATTCATCATGGACGCAAATGGGGTCATCTTTTTTCGACCGTGAGATCCTAACGAAGTCAATACTTCTTTAAACATACACTATCTACGCTTAAACTTCGTATTTGCAAATTGTATATTTATCAGCGTATGTACAGTCAACAGCACACAACATTTGTATCTCAATTTTAGGTAAAATATTCATCAAAACAAAAAACGTCATGACAAATTAATAGATTTGAATACATCATGTCTCATATTTTATTGAGGGTTAATTAGTTAACATTACCATGAAGTAAATATAAATTTAATTCATTTAAAAATATATAATAAGTAGACATTTTACACCTTAATTCGTTTGAGAATCTAAAATATCTCTTGTTTACTATTTGAATATGTGTATGTAATTATTCTATCTTTACTTCTTAGTAATGGTAAGTAATTAACCCTCAATAAAATATGGGACGTAAATCTATTTAATTGAAATCAGATTCACACATCAAATTATCCTGCATGAACCCTCTATGGGGCGAGTAGGCAATCAATTTGGGTAGGTTGATGTGATGTTGACTGTACACAATCCTACTAATACACCGAGTGAGTGAAGCGAGCGAGGTCTAACCTTCTACTTGGGGCAAAAACACATTTTTTGTATGCATGTATGTTTGTCATGGTCCGATTTTGATAAAATTTAAAAGGTATGTAGGATCTGCCAAAGTAATTTTTAAGTTCGTGGGACAACAATATCGGTTAGCCGTTTTTGAAATATTCACAATTTTGTAAAAAAATTGTATTGTGTTCGCGAGGTAAGTTTGTATGTTTGAGGCGGGTAATCTCCGAAGCAAACCGATTTCAACAATTCTTTCACCATTATTAGAAAGCTACATTATCCGAGATTGCTATAGGTATATATTTGTTTTGAAATAAATTAGTTTTCAGCAATATCAATGAACACTTGTAAAGTAATGCGAAAAAAAGCGCTACCGAAAATCTTAACGTGCGTGCGCCGGCCCTACTGCTGATTATACATGCATGTAATGTACTACAAAAATATAGGTTTTTAGTAGATCCATAAGACAGCCCACAACACTATACATCAGTCTTTTATAATTAAGTAACTATCAGGCATTTTATATGTAAAAAGATTATGTAAATGAAAAGGTGCATTTTGACAATTATTACTACACAAGCATATTAATCCTTATCATTAAAAGTTATTTCATCATCAAGATAATTTCATGAAGATAAATTTTGTTCTTTACAGCACATAAATCGGATGGATAGATTCTGAAATATCGTGGAATTAAAAAATACGCACGACAAATTGTTTTATGTAGGCAATATAGTTGAACACGGCACGCGCTGCCGTGTGAAGTGCCAAAATACTGTAACTTTGAAAAAGGTGTTATGAGATATTTGATTGTATGTATATTTTATTGCATCTAGAATTTAAGTAGTTATATGTGTCTTTTATGTATGTAGCCGAGTCGATTTTAATAAAAATGGTAAACAAAATAAGAAGAATTGTTAAAACAAAAAGTAAGGTGAGTGTACATTTAGGACATGGCTAAACACTGTAACGGACGTTACAGTGTTAGGTCTCACTATCAAATTTTACTTTAACCCTGTTACGTTACTTTAACCCGGATGGTTAGCACTATTTTCCACTATATATAAAAATTTAAACGACAAATGAGACGAGAGGATAAGTAAATGAGTTTCGAACCGTCGGTTGATGTATGCAGGATCTGTCAATAGAATTTTGTAAGCTCGCGGGGCATCAAAATCGGCTAAGTCGTTTTTGAAATATTCACAATTTTGTGAAATCTCCTCAAATAAATAAATAAATATAAATTAGGACAAATTACACAGATTGAGCTAGCCCCATAGTAAGTTCGAGACTTGTGTTATGGGATACTAACTCAACGATACTATATTTTATAACAAATACATATATAGATAAACATCCAAGACCCGGGCCAATCAGAAAAAGATCACTTTCCATCATGACCCGACCGGGGATCGAACCCGGAACCTCTCGGTTCAGAGACAAGCACTTTACCACTGCGCCATCGAGGTCGACAAAATTTTTTGTGTTCGCGAGATCTACGTTCGCGGCGAATAACTAGTGTCATAAATGTGAAAGTTTGTGATCCGTAAAATCTACTGGATGGATTGTTATGTAAATTTGGTACACGGTTAGAATAAAATCTGGGATAACACATAGGGTACTTTTAACCTAAAATTCCCACGGGAGCAAAGCCCCGGTGCTCAGCTAGTTAAATATAAAGTTATCTGACATGAAATGTCATGTTAACGACAAGCAGCAATCTAGTAATGTCGTTAGTAAACTAAATAGAAAAACATCTTAAGAACATCAAAAGGAACTAAGAGCCATGCCCCATTGCTCCGTTGAGCCCCGTCATATACAAGTCAGTGTCAAACCTATAGAAAACAACGGAGCTACAACGTAACGCAACAGAGCGCAACGTAGCAATGGGACTTGACTCTATTTTACCATTATTTTCATCCAGATACAAAATGGAATTTCCTTAACTGTTTTCTAACCATCTTTTCCTGTAAAGGAAAACTTATCAGAAAAACCTGCGCAAGATTTTTCCTAAATGTTTTCCTGCACAGGATACAAGTTATGTTCTCGATCTAGATATGAGCTGGCCTTCTATAAGGCACGCAATTATATTGATTTTTTTTAAACTGATTGCCCTATCTTAATCCTAAATAATCCTACTAATATTATAAATGCGAGAGTTTGTCAGGATGTATGTGTGTGTGTGTGTGTATGTTTGTTACTCTTTCACGCAAAAACTACTGGACGGATTGTTATGAAATAAATTTTTTGGAATAACACATAGGAAGGTATCCTTCATTCATTTATCCCGGAATCATATTCCCACGGGAGCGAAGTCCCGGAGCGAAGCTAGTATTAGACAAGCGAAAATAAGTTTGTTTGTTACCTCTTCACGCTCTATGTACTCAACCAATCTTCTTGAAATGTTGCGTACATATAGTTTGAAATACGGATAAAGACATTTATTTCATTTATTTTTCCGAGATGAAAGGTGCCCACCTTTCATCTCGGAAAAATAAATGTTTCCGTGGGAAATTCACGCGGGCGAAGCCACGGGCAAAACCTAGTAAAACTGACATATTGAAACACAAATGGCGATATTTATACTTAAAACATTATCGTCCAGCTTGACGTGCAATCTAATATAAGACAAATGAAGGTTTGCAACGAAAAAAATTCATATAACAATTGTCACTTTGTATTTGGTCTGTTTGTGTCCTAAAATGTCGGTCAGCTGTGATAATGACTGAATGAAAACTTATAAAAATCATCAACGTATTTCAAGGATGGATAATAAATCGCACAGTGAATGGATTGGTTTATTTTGGCAGTTGTATCAATGACATTGACAGACACATAAAGTACAGCTTCAGTCTCACGCCAATCGGCGTTTAGTGTTAACCGCTGTTTAATTAATAGTTTAGTTTATTTATTTAATTAGTTTAGTGAATTTAGTTTTAGTTTTTATTTATTGTGAGTATGTTTATTATTTTATTTTAATGAGAAAACTGCTAGGGAATCGTGTTTTATAAAAATGTAATTAAATTAAATTCTTGTTAATCCATAATAATATTTAAAATTCGAATGTCTGTATGTTTATCTGTCTGATACGCTTTCACGGCTAAACCGCTGGATCGATTTTGATTAAATTTGGTATGCATGTAGTTAAATACAGCCATTCAAACAAAGAATACATTTTTTTTTCAAAAATCGACCTCTTAATAACTATAAACTTTGTATGAAAATCGTGTCTGTTCTGTTTTCGCAGAGAAATTCACGCAGGCGAAGCCGCGGGCTAATCTAGATAAATATAACTCTACATCAACAAAAATAATAATACAATATTATTATTTTTGTAAAAAAAACGTTATAATTTAAGCGAAATACGTCTACATTATGAGACATTAAACTAAACTAATTGTATGTCAGATTATTTACAACAAGATGTTATGTGGGAATTTTAAGATAAAATATAGCCTATAGCAATCTTGGATAATGTATCTTTCTATAATGAAATATTTTTTTTAAATCGGTGTGGTAGTTTCGGAGATTACGCGCCTCAAACATACAAAGTCACAAACTCACAAACGCTTACCTCTTTATAATAATAGTATATATGGATGATGCCAACATTTTGTTTATTTTTTATCGCTATAGTTTCCAATGGATAAGTATAAAAAACATTTATACTATTCTAATATAAATTGTTGACATTAAGAATCTCTAAAATATAATCTCGTGTTTAACCAAAAATTATACAAATTTTGCATTTTTCACGCATACCTATTAGTGAAAACCGCATCACAATTGCTCCACTAGTTTTACAAGATAATCTGCACAAACGTAAACGGTTATAGTAATTATTTCAAACGCTATTTAATACTAGCTAGCTGCGCCCCGGGGCTTCGCTTCTGTAGGAATTTCGGGATAAAAGTCCTCTGTGTTATTCCAGGATACAGTCTATATAAAGATAGTAATTTAAATTACCTTTTTCATAGCTGGTTATGCTTAAGGATAAAATAATATATTTTGGTTACTAGTCATAAAATATGCCACAATTTGGTTAATACGCGGGATTTAAATTATATCAAATTGTCGAGGCCTTTGCCCAGCTGTGGGACATCATACAGGCTAATAAAAAAAAATTAAATAGATTGAATTGAAACTCACGCTTGACTAAAAACAAGAAGAAGCTTATTACACCACAAACTCACATTATAAGAACATAATATATGAAAATATTCTTATTGGCCCACACTAGCCACACTTGCCAAACTATCGATACTATTCTGGATTGTCGGTATTTCTTTGGTGCAATAAAGATTATTGTATTGTAATATCGATAGCATCAAACCGTGATGACGAGTGTTGATAGTAAACAATACAACAAAACTGTCGATAGCTATAGATTATATGATATATCATATAATCTATAGCTATCGACAGTTTATTATATGATAGATTCTTTTGCTTTTGATAGTCCATCGAAACGACATCGAGAGGGCAACATTACTCCACATATCAACCATAGCGAATCAGATGAATGTAAGTAACGCATTTTATAAACATTATGATATCGTATAATGTTAGGTTATTGAATCGGCAAGCTATAGGCGGAAACAAAAAAAAAACATTAATTAGTACAGTTTACATCACATCGAGCTAACAAAATCATTGCAAATTTAGCAATGAATTTGCAATCCCATAGGAATGGAGAGGTCGTCACTAGGCTTAACCCCTTTATTAACAAAAGATAATAAATCTAGGATGTGCTCGGATTCATAGCTATATATGTAATATATATATATGTATATTTATTGGTGACAAATGGTATCTGACAGGTGTTAGTGGCAGGTGGAGCTGCAGGCTAATTAGCATATGATTAAAAGAGATATATTACCGAAAGGTACTGAAAATTGGGTTAATTAAATAAATAACCAATCGCCTAAGATACCGACATTACGTACAAAAAACATATATTTGATAACCTCCTTTTTTTGACGTCGGTTAACATGATAAAAGACACGTGTCTATCTCGTGTATTACGTGTAAAACAAAGGCTGACAGACTAATCGGTTTTTATTGGAACGAGAATTAGAAAAACATTAAGACACGATTAAGCAATTTAATAAAAATTAACTAACCATTATTTTGATGATAATAATAATAGCAACGAAACAAGTTTATTTTTTGAACTCAAACAAAAAACAGGTTTTCAGCACGAATTCGGACAGACAGGTAAAATTTTTTTTACAAAAATAACCTATTTGCCGCAAGCTTTTTTGTCTTTATTATAAAACAAGATATATCTATATTATAAAAGTTGCTTGTGACAAAAACCTTGTCCGTGCTTTAACCGTTGAGGAATTCCCTCGTAGGGAGGCGATCCTGGGTGCACCATCAGGTCACACTTAACATAATAACACATTGTCAGGGAAATGGAAGCGACGTGGGAAATTTCAAATCTGTAGGACATGTATAAGTAGGTGAAATTTAACTTAAAAGTTATGATTACAGACAGATAAACAGGTGAAACTAATCATATATGATTTGATAATCATCGCACGGACACGCTTTTGAAATTGGCGACGCAAGGATACTTGACCCAGAGGCTAGAAATGTTAATGTCTCACATTGTCGTTTCCTCATAAGCATATTCTAAAATCTATGCTCATAAGATAAACTAATCTTGTAGGCAACATACATAATATACAAAACGTAAGTTTACAATATGTTACGGCCTTAATTAAAGCCCATACATAATAATATTATTTATGCTTATAATGTGCAAAATGTGTAACAAGTTGCCTAACCTACTCTGACAGTAGGTTAGCTGTTTATAACATTGTTCTGGTGTTTAGGCGTATACTTTGCTTTTCACTTCGATTAGGATGAAGTCGACATGAATATCATATCCTTACTAATATTATATATGCGATAGTAAGTTTGTTTGCTACCTCTTCACGCTCTATATCTACTCAACCAATCTTCTTGAAATTTAGCATACGTGTAGTTTGAAGTATGGAGAAGAACAAAGAATACCTTTCATACCAGAAAAACTACTGTTCCCGTGGAATATTCACGCGGACGAAGCCGTAGTTATAAATAAGATAAGATTCTAATTATCTTGCAAATTAAATTACTGGCAATTATAACCTGATTAGACCAAGATTTTACTTCTTTTGCACTATACCCTATTTACATTGGACTGAGACAAAAGGTAAACAAAAAAGAGAAACGAGAAATAACAAGCCCAAAAATATAAGTAATCGGCATGTGACTCCATAAAAAAACTTAATAGAATCTAATCTAAAAATGTATAGAATCTAAGGACAAAATTAACAAAGGAATAATGAGAAATTATGATATTTTTTTTGTTCAAGATTTGTTTACCTTTTGTCTCAGTCCATATTACATTTGTATAAAATTTTATTTTACGCTCATAAATTCTAAGATATTGCTTTATGCCCTAGAGCTTATTTAATCTAATTGTGATCATGACGTCAAATTTTACGAGAATATAAGTGAAAATTACATTTCAGTATCATAAAATAACATATAAATAAAAAAATCTTTCAAAATACTACAAATATTTGTTAGTTTAAAAAAGCTACACTTAATTAAAATGGTGAAAACAAATTAATTGTTGAAAACCACAAAGAAACGTGAGAGAATCCAACTGTTTAGTTACTTTGTCTCTGAAAATATCGTTTTTCACGTGACATGTGCATACAAACTATGATTTTGATCTACAAATAGAATAGAATACAAATCATTTATTCCAAAGAATATGGTGATATAAAATAGACGACAATAATCAAAAGTGCAACATATTCTGCCACAGTTGGCGCAGGAATATCAAGTATTCAAATTACATTACATTATACATATTGAAACTTTTAAATGTTATACATATTTAGGTCAACTATTTAATAATCATAAAGGAAACTCCCGTGTAAATATTTCAATTATAAATGAATCTGGAACAATTCCTCACAATTCACCCGATTGCCTTATCAAAATCAAATCATTTATTCAGAAATTAGAACTTTACAGCTGTGCCTTCACTGACACTTTTTACGTCATATTCTAAACTATCTTTTGCCCGTAACTTCACCCGCATTTATTTCATGCGTCCGCTGATTAGATATTATTGTCAATATCTCGGGTTATAAGCAACGTGTCGCGATGAAACCTATACCAGATTTAAGAGAAAACCGCATCAAATTCCATCTGGTAGTTTTTGCGTGATGCGCAAACAAACATACAGACAGACAAAAATTCTAAAAGAAATTGTTTTGGCTCTATTAGTCCAATAAAGACTTAAATAAAAAAATAATAATTAAATAATTATTTATCTCCAATATCTTCTATGTACAGACATACCAGTTACAATTTAATTATATGTTCATAGAATATAGATTAACCCGCAACGGGAGATTCTGAAGACGAAATTCATTATCTTCAGAATGTCACTTGTTGCAATGCCTGTAATCCTCTATAGGTCCATAACTTAGTAACAGGGTTCTGTTTTACCCCTTGAGTACGGAACCCTAAAAAAGCTACATCTGGATTTTTTTTCTATTATCATGTCACATAATATTATTATGAACACACGTGACAGTAAAAGGAAAATATTCGGATATATAAAATGAGAATATAAACAAAGGTCTGACGTGATAACAATGTTTGGTTACAAGTGTCGATATTGTTTGCTTTGTTTATGTTAAAACTTATCTTTAATGAGTTTACAGACTCATTATTCACCTTTGAAATGATGTAATTAGCGCGTAATATAAGCAAAAAGTTACGCGTTTTTTAATAAGCAAAAGACAATGCAAATACACAATTTTAATATTACTATTAAACCTACAGCTATTGTTGAAAATCCACAGATTTATTTTCAAAATCTTTAGTTTGTTTTAGCTACGTACCAAAAGTAATACATATGTAATCAAAAGGAAAACGACGAATTGTAATTTCCTTCTTGTTTTGAAGTTGGGTTAAACACGGATCTCAAATCAATATATTTGATTGAATCGAAAAAATATGCAAAAACACACAGAAGTTTTTTTTTCCAAGGTATATGAAATGCATGAATTTAAAAACAAGTATTATGGATTTAAAATTGTGAAAAACAGTACGTTTTCCAAAATAAGTATTACGGATTAAAAGACAAAAAGTCTGCTGTGAAAAACAGTTCGTTTGCCACGCCTATCAAAAACTGGGTTTAACCGGTTCAAATTAAGATAAAAAAACATTGTTAAGAAACCTTTATCTCCGTAGCTAAAATTTATCAGACACGTGTCCGCATTTGATAAACCGAAGTCACATTGATAAATTACATTTTAGTCACAATTATCTGTAGCCAGATGATACAAAGGTCGAAGTGGACAGAGGAACACGGGACGACGAGCTGGTAATCGGGAGTGATGTCAGTAAGATGTCGAAACCGGTATTTTTTATTTAGATTCGTGGTGCGGTGGTGGTGTAATGGTTAAGACTCCCGCATGTGGATCGAAAGGTCCCAGGTTCGAATCCTACTTGTGCCACATGAGTTTGTATACCAATCTGACTCATGTATAGTAGTTTTCATCGACCACCACTTGCTTCCGGTGAAGGAAAACATCGTGAGGAAACCTGCACACTGGTTGATTATTATTAACTTGTGTGTGAAATGGAGAAGGCAATGGCAAACTACTCCATTAATAATGCCAAGAAAGTTGTTACGTGAGTTTCATTTCATGTAATGACCACGACCCTCAGTCATGAGGAATACGACTATGAAGAAGAAGAAGTTATTCGTAATTCGTCCGATTTAAGTAGAACGAAGTACTTACTAAATTTATTTATTTATAAAACTTTATTGTTCCAAGTAAAAACATACTTATAAACAAATGGCGAACTAACTAAATCCATGAGGCACAGGCATGGATGTGATTGATACACAGATACAAGAACTTGTGTTCTACGTTATGTGTTAATATTATTATTAAGATGAAGAAAGCTAAATAAACGAAGGACGATTGTAACAGTAATGTTTAATAAATAATAAATGGTAATATGTTGAATGACTTTATTTTTAGTACCTATTAAACAAAGCAAAATATTACGTTTACACAACATTTTAAATAATAGATGCGTTACGCTTATACTGTAACCAAATCAGATAAAAGATGTCCGCAAAATTCCACGGTCCTATCCGGCTAATATCATAAAAAGTGACAGATTGCGAAGGGCATGAGATGAGAGATAGCATCAGAGTTCTGTCTCGATTCTCCTCTAGTATTTCAAATACTTTCTTACTTTCAATCACTTGTAAGAGTGAAAGAAAAGATATGACACTTAGGGTAACTTTCTCTGTCTACAGTGAAAAGTCTGTTTCAAGCAGCGCGCGCCCTTTCTAAATCAATGGCTTCAAGTCAGTCACATATTTTTTAAATGGTAAAAATAAACATTAGAAACACAGATAATAAGATGTAAAGTTACCTTTTTTGTGTTTTACTTTTTAAAACACAAAAATGGGTTACAAATAATATACATAACTGATAACCAAAAAGGTTCGTTGTTGATGGCCAATAACCAGAGATATAAGAACATGTTATCTGTGCCAATAACCGACAAACATTTAATTTATCACGAACAAAATTTGGTGAAGTGATTGGGGAGAAAAATATACTGCGCTGCACGTAAACCCATCACCACACATTACACAGATTGTGTGTGATCGAGGTCGTATCACGATTTTATATGCACTAGTTGTGCCATCCCATAAGGAAAATAATATAATAATATCTTCTAATATTTAAGGTAAAATGTCTGTATTTGTTATTGTCTACACATTACATATTCATTTATTAATCACAACACACTTTACAATACAATATAAGAAACTTAGTCAAAAAGGCCGCTCCGTGACGCACTTGGTGCAAATATGCCATATGTAATCATGTGCGTGTGGTCTGAGGGCCCACTTCTTGAAATTCTATGAAATTATTCTTGGGATTTTGTGAACATTTGAAAAGAATTGTGCAAGTTGGAATTAGATTTTGTGAAAGCCAAACAAGCGAGTTACGATGTTTTACGAGAGGCCCTCAGTCCTCATAGTGTGGTCTGAGGGCCCACCTGTATCTCAAAAACTATACATGGTACAGATAAAGTTTTTACCCCAAAGTCTATGGTTTTTCATAACAAAATTTGTGAAAAGAACATATTATCGTAAAACACTGTCCTATATTATACAATCTTCGTTTGAAATTGGCCCTCAGACCACACGCATATATATTATCTACACATATAAAATAAAATTCTTCTTGTAAGCTCGCTTCTGTTTGTAAGCAAGCATTCTTCTTTTAAATCTCGCAAAGGGTTTTGATGCAGTTTTCAATGTTATTTAGACAAATTATTCCCGAAAGTTTAAACATACAAAACAGCCTAATTAAGTCGAGCCGAGTTTCTAGTGATTACAAAAGCCAAAACTTAGTTTTAGATTAAATAAATATATTAGAACAAATAACACAGATTGAGCTAGCCCCAAAGTAAGTTTGAGACTTGTGTTATGGGATACTAACTCAACGATACTATATTTTATAACAAATACATATATATAGATAAACATCCAAGACCCGGGCCAATCAGAAAAAGATCATTTTCCACCATGACCCGACCGGGGATCGAACCCGGGACCTCTCGATTCAGAGGCAAGCACTTTACCACTGCGCCACCGAGGTCGTTGTAAGAATGAATGATAAATCTTCAAAAATATTGTTAATGGTTTATGGAAAGCACAGATATGATAACCATGGATTTAATAAGTACTTCGTTGTACGGAGTACTTACTAATTACATGAGTACATCACATATCATTAGTGACAGCGTGGTACATAACTATCGAATCTGTTGTGATTAGGTCCAAAGAGGATATAATATCGTGACTTATGACATAATTAAATGGAAGTATTATTTTTAAGTTATTTTTCTCAGATATTTTTGCAGATAAATGATTTTTTTAATTGACTTTTTTGTTTTGTCCAAATGCTTTGAAAAAAATATGTACACACATAGGGACAAACAACAAAGATATTCTTTGAAATATCCTCTGTCCGTAAAAAAAAAAACACAAATTCAAAACACCTAATCAAGGTGAATCACTGTCCTTACCCATAAACTTTTCCCATTAATTTATATAATTGCTATAAATATTTGATATGTAAGTTATTTGCAATTAAAAAACATATAACAAATTTTTTATTCCTGTTTTTTTTTTGTTGCAGAAAATGTTCCCGTTGTTGCTGGCCGTATGTCTGACGTCACAACTCTCACAATCCTGCGCAAGCGTCATCACAAATAATGTCGTAGGCGACCAACAACTCATGTTCGCTACAGTCGTAAGTTTATTTTTTATCTGTTGATTTTAAAGCATCATCTGCCAGTTTACCTTTGAGGCACTTAGGGAAGACAATAGTTTACAGTCTCTCTCTCTAATCAGAGCGTTTTCCCGGTTTTTTCCTCAGCCGTTGAGCGTCGAAACCCAGGGTCCACTTTCCTACTTTTTCGCCTTCACTTCGCACGGTCATCGGCAGATCTAGTTTGTCAGTCCATCTCTCTATCTATATAAAAATATATTGCTAATATCTCTCTCTGCATCTCTCTTTTTAACCCTCAACGCAAAAAGAGGAGTATTATAACTTTAACGTGTCTGTCTGTGTATCTGTGTATTTGTCTGTGGCATCGTAACTCCCAAACGGATGAACCGATTTTCGTTTAATTTTTTTTTTGTGTAATAGATTATTTTATCCTAAGTGTTCGTAGCCATGTTTCATGAAAATCGGTTCAGCCGTTCAAAAGTTGTAGCGAAATGAATATTGAAAGTCGGGGTCTTTTTAATTTGTCTAACAAATAATTATTATATACATATATCTCTCAATTGAGCGCTATCTCAGTTCCATCCTCAATCAAAACATGTCGAAGCCGTCTCTCTTTCTAAATTAATAACTTGGCGTGGCTCTTAGTAAAAATCTTTATAGTTTGAAGCGGTCGAGATTTGAATGGTTAGGACGCCCGCTAGTCGATCGAATCGAAAGGTCTCAGGTTCGTATCCTACTCGTGCCACATGAGTATGTATACCAATCTGACTCATGCGTAGCGCACTCATGAGTAGTTTTCATAGACCACCACTTGCTTGCTTGCTGGTGAAGGAAATCATCGTGAGGAGACCTACCCACTGGTGGACAGTTTAGTTCACTAGTGTGTATACTACTTGCCACTAGATGGCGGTAAGTACTCGTAAAAATCAGGTCAGATACCTTTAGACATCAGTGTTAGCAATAACACTTTCGATATAATGATGATGAATAAAAATCTCACCACATCAGGGCATAATTTTACAAAAATATCATGTTGTTAGCTGGCAGTATAAGTCAGTATATCATTGTAATGAGTCTGACAAATCAAATTTGACCACATCGCATAATTCTGTATGTATAAGAACCACGTGTTTTAATTAAGAGCAAGTGTTAGCTACAAATGAGCGAAACCTGTGTGTCAATATATATATATATAACAAAGGAAACAAACCCACAATTGTCACGAAAGAAAATCTCATTTTGCTTCTGTAAGTGCCAATTCTGTTGCATGTCCTGCCACAAGCGTTACGTGTTCCTTTATTTTCTTATTGTCTTGTTATAAAATTAAATTGTCTCGTCTTGTATGTATTTCCGCTTGTGTGTTATCACTGAACGTGTGTCTACTTACGTACCTTATACACATTTGTTATAAGGATTTATTTCATTGCGACATCACAGTACTCGTGTAAAACAAAGACGCTTCCCACTGTCTATCTTTTACTATGAATGCGTATATCTTTAAAACTACGCAACGGATTTTAATGCGGGTTTTTTTTAAGAAGGTTTTAGAATTATAATTCGTTAGGATATACTGCTTAAAATTTAATTGAGCATAATAAATAAAAGAAATATATTAGCACAAATCACACAGATTGAGCTAGCCCCAAAGTAAGTTCGAGACTTGCGTTATAGGATACTAACTCAACGATATTTTATAACAAATCCATATACAAATAAACATTCTAGACCCGGACCAATCAGAAAATTATCATCGGGATCGAACCCAGGACCTCTCGGTTCAGAGGCAAGCACTTTACCACTTCGCCACCGAGGTCGTCTAAGTATATTTTAAGCTACAGTAAAAAAAAGTCATTTGGAAACTGTCATCTCTTCTGTAGCAGATGAGAGAATGCCAGCGACGGCCAGTCAAGGGTTTCTAAAATTTTCAATTTAGTTTTTGTTTACTGGTCAGGTTGTCTTGCGACATAGGCCTCATTCAGATTGTCACGTTAGTTTTAATATATCAAATAATCTAAAGACAGTATTATAGTAAAAGCTGTAGTGGTGTAATGGTTAAGACGCCCGCCTGGGAACCGAAAGGTCCCAGGATCGAATCCTACACGTGCCACATGAGTTTGTATACCAATCTAACTCGTGTGTAGTAGTTTTAATCGACCACAAATTACTTCAGGTGAAGGAAAACATCGTGAGGAAACCTGCATTCTGGTTGGTTAACAACTTGTGTGTGAAATGGAGAATGCAAGGGCAAACCAGTCCATTAACAGTGCCAAGAAAGTTGATGTGTGTGTTTCATTCCACGTAATAACCACGACCCTCAGCCATTAGGAATACAACTATAAAGAGATCTAAAGTTAGTAAGGTTTTACTAAACTTACAAGCAGTAGTCCTTATGAGCGCCAAGGAACCGCTATGATAGGACGTGGCTTGGCTCCCTGTGTTATCATGCTAGATATCATGTCTATTATATTATTATGTAAACACGGGATATCTGTATTTCGTAATATAAAGCTAAATATACGCTCTCCTGTATAATCGCCTTTTGACTTACGACATTATGCCAGCTCCACACTAGCGCCGAGCACGGACACATACCGACGCGAATGCGTATACATTGCTTAGATAGTATTATTGTTTATACATATTTACCGCAATGGAAAACCAGCAATGTATACCGAATCCGCCAACTGTTCGACGACAGTGTGGAGCCGGCATTATATTTGAGAGCCATCGATATTTATCCCCATCAATGTACAACAATGATACTCATATGTCACATTATAATAACAGTGTGTTTTCTTTCATTACGGTAATATTGTTTTACCTCCACCTAGAATAGCACATTAATTTTCAAAAAGCAATGATTTAACCAGATATAATTATGAAGGACCTGTTTCACCCCATTCTGATATCACATTGTAATCTGACATATGTTATTGAATTAGTCCTATCAACCACTTTTGAAAAACAATCTTTAACGCTGTCTGTCCGATATGTTACATATGGCTATCGGATAGTTTATCAAGCTGTGAAACAAGCTCTAAAACTATACGTACGTAGTATAAAACAAAGTCGCTATCTGTCCCTATGCATGCGTATGCGGCATTGATATAATATAGTATGTAAGTATAGTGAGTACTCTTTATTGTCCCAAAAACAAATATAGATAATAAACATCAAAAATAATACAAATAAAAGTCACAAAGACGAACTTATTCAAATCTTTAGTGATAAGTTCGTCTTTTATTTGTACTTCGTGGCTTATATTTGTCTCTTACAACCTTGCTAAATCAATAAAATAATTACTAGTACCTACATACAAGTACATACATAAATAATAATATACATACATATATATATATATATATATATATATATATATAATATACATATATATATATATATATATATATATATATATATATATATATATATATATATATATATATATATATATATATATATATATATAATATACATATATATATACATATATAATAATATACATATATATATACATATATATATATATATATATATATATATATATATATATATATATATATATATCCATACATCTATATAACATTTTAATCCTATTGTAGACAGAAAATACAAAGTTTGGTGTTTGGATTTACTAGTTCATAATTATTTATTTACTAACTAGCGGCCCGTCCCGGCTTCGCTCGGATAAAAATATAATAAATTATACCTACACCTAAACCTTCCTCAGAGATCACACTATCTATTGGTAAATAGCACATGAAAATCCGTGCAGTAGTTTTTGAGTTAATCGCGAACAGACAGACGCGGCAGACAACTTTGTTTTATAATATTTCAGATTTTTTCTAAAATTAACCCTCAACCCGTTCAAAGGGGGCGAAAGATTGTATGACACTTAACACAATTTTCAAGATAAAGAGCTGATAATTGGTAAACATCATTTTTCTTAAAGAATGACCGAGATTTTGATTAAAGTGTAATTGATTTTGTCCACAGGTTCACAGACACGGCGAGCGGACACCTGACGCTGATGAGCTGTCCTTGGCTGATGATAAGGAGGTCTTGGAGAATCTAACTCTAGTGGAAGGATTAGAGGCATTGACTAATGTAAGTTTACATTTTATTATATCACATTCATCAAATTCAAGAGTGAATTAGTTATCAATGGAGTTGCTTCCGTTTTCTTCTCTCTCTCTCTCTCTCTCTCTCTCTCTCTCTCATTACACTCCCGGTTTCAATCGGGATAGTGCGATAGTGACAAAACATATTTTAGCTTCAAACACGTTAATGTGCCTCACCAGTTATACTCTCGGCTCGTTGCTTCCATTTTCTTCTCTCTCACTCTCGCTTTCATTCGGGGCTATTGACCGCCTGGTATTTAACCTTCCTTGGGAATGATATTTTTACCTATAAGCTGCCGAAGGACACAGCATCCTTTAACTCGATGGTACGTCTTTGCGATACAGATCAGTTTAGTTCCTAAACTGGATCGCATCAAGAGATGATGGTAAGCCCCTTTGTAAGCAAATAACACCATTTGAAATATAATACTCCAAAGCGTTATCTTAGAACGAGTAAAATATGACCAGCGTACCGTGATCATAGCTCATTTGGGCTCAGCCGAGCATACAAGGTCGCAGACTTTAAACAATTTGATGGTGTCTTGTATTTCATTGTCATTGAAATTGTAATGCGACTACTTACTGGTCACTAAATGTCGGTAGATGGTCGTAAAAGACGTGTCAGATGCCTTTACTGTTAAATTTTGTGGAAAATAAATGAAATATGTTTATCAATACTATTATTATAAAGAGGTAAGCGTTTGTGAGTATGTATGTTTGAGGCGGTTAATATTCAAACCTACCGAACCGATTTCAAAAAGTCTTTCACCATTAGAAAGGTAAATTAATCAAGATTGCTATAGGCTATATTTTATCTCAAAATTCACACAGAAGCAAAGCCCCGGGGGCAACATCTAGTACATTATAAGGTTTAACATTTGTTAACCACGGACGTGTTTTCGTAAAAAGTCGATGTTAAATCATAAAAAGACATGGTAATTTAGAATGTTTACATAATAAAACTAGTAAGATATCTATTTTCCTCTACAATCTTACACAAGTTGATTGAGATCTTAGATTTACAGAAATATTATTACCTCCATAGTGTAGTGGTCACGCCCGATCAGTTCGATCCCCAGCGCAGGCTTCTGAGTGCATTGTGCCCGTTTCTGTGTCCGTAGTACCCGCGAATAAGCTTAGTACTGAATATTGTCCATTTATATTTATCAAGGTGGGAAAACGAAGAGCGTACCAGATCGGCAAGTTCATACGACAGCGGTACGGCTTCCAGGGTTTGAACCTGATCTCGAACCTGTACCTTCATGATGAGATCGCCATCAGGAGTACCGACAAGGAGAGAACTAAGATGACGGTCCAGGTATGATAACTGTTATAACTTCATCAATGGAATATTATTGGTCTTCTTTTTTAATACTTGTGTCAGATTTTATTCAAGTCACCTAAAGATTGTTGGACTGCTAACGATGTCGTCAAGGAAATGCGGGAAAATGGTCTGACTACTAAGAATACAGAAGATGGAGAAATTAAAATGGAACTCGGAATAGTTTCAAATTTCAATTCAGTATCGATATTTCAGTGAATCCTAGGCGCGCCATACGATGCCTTTAATATGACGATATCCTTACCATTTCGCCCTCAATCCACATAGATCTATTGAGCCATCCTTGCTGTTACGCATTATTTGGATTTTTTTCTCAAACTTTCGCCAAATAAGGGACTTGATAATGTGGAACCTTCCAAGACCAGCATATATGAGTTGAAACCATTAACTTCTCTAAATTTGAGAGGCACAAGGCCATCGATACAGCAGTGACCTCATACAGGTCCTTCAGTATGATGGTGGTACACACAGAACACGACAATAAGTATATGTCATTGTTTGGGGAGAGGCGCCACATTGACAGGCCACATTGCAACCGGCAAAGCTATAGCGCCATCTGAACATGTTTTCAGTAAACTGTAATTCAAAAATTCAAATCAATTATTCAGAAATTAAACCTTCACAGACACTTTTTCACGTCAATTTTTATACTAAATAGTTATTTTTCACAAGCTACAAACTACTGGCATTTCGGAACGACCACTGCTGCCGACCAATGCCAAAAGAAACTCATTTGAACAGTGTTGGTCCCTATTATGCCAGAAGGGCTTACCATTATTATTTCTTACAATTTACAATACTACTAAGCAGACACACGCATGCGATCCACTGGTTGATAAGTAGTCACTCCAACCTATGGCCGCTGCAACACCAAGTGTGTCACCCGCGCGTACACTGTAATCACACTGTCTCTCTCACCCTTCAAACCGGAACACAACAATGCAAGCACTGCTGTTTGGCGGCATGAATAGATGACAGTGAGATAAAGCACATGACTTTTATACCAAGGTCTACTGTTAAAAATATATTATTAACAGGATAAATCTTCTCTAACCTTGTAGGTGGCGATGGCAGCAGCTTACCCACCAGAACCCGAGCAGCAGTGGGATGATGCCGTCGGCAAGGTGTGGCAACCCGTACCATATACCGCTGTACCCTTGACTGAAGATTATGTAAGTTAATTTCTTTATTTCCCAACACTAATCTATACTAGGGGCGTGTGGTTCCGCCTTAGGATAGGACCACTCCATATCGTCCCGTGGATTTGCAGTGGTCCTATTTGGAAATACCGCTAAGACAGTCTTTCGATCAGCTTCCAAATAGATGAACTGATCAAATATGCCAAATATGTCTCTTGGATGTAAGGTGTCCTCTAGAGGTTGAACGACGACATTGTAAGCTCCTTCATTCATATTTTATTAAGACTAATATTATTAAGATATTAAGAGAAATTAAATTGTTTGTATGACAGAGTTTGAAACGAACTTTTACGAATCCCTAAAGTTTCAAACTTTGTATGACAGAGTTTGAAACGAACTTTTACGAATCCCTAAAGTTTCAAACTTTGTATGACAGAGTATGAAACGAACTCCGAGTTTATTCGAAAGAAAACCACAAAATCTTTACAAAATACACAGCGACAACAAAAATATATCTACTTAAATTCCTTTAAATTCTTGAGCTCTTCGTGCTGATAACGAATATTAAGATATTAAAAGAAATTAAATTGTTTGTATGACAGAGTTTATTTTTGAAGTGTCTTAGTATTCTTTTTCATTAGTCAAAAGCTATACACAACTAAAAAGCTTTATAACAAATATATCCTTACATACATCTAATTAGACTTCTACGACACTACAGATGGAAACCTGTTAATTGATTTTGTTACACTGTTTTTAGTCTAAGAAACATTGAAGTTAGTTTCATTTCTTTTTTTAGTTTTTGCTAGATTAATCAGCTTTTTCCAGGATGTCAGTCTAATCTGTATGTTAGGTTAGGACCTAAGATTAGAGAATATTCTTTATTCTGAGTTTAGAACGTACTTCTGCCACGAGTGGAACATATCGCAAGTAATAGAGATAAACTATAACCTATTATTGAAACAAACACAAGGGCTATCATTGTTATTTGGAGCATTTCACTTTAATTAACATAATTAGACAATTTCAGAGGACGAGATTGAAGCTTAGAAGACACATGGATAACCATATGTATGAGCAGCAGAACCTATATACCGATGAACTCCACCGACAAGAGCCTCGCTCACAAATCATCGTCATCATTGTCGAGTGTGTTATTGCTAGTACTTTGTGGCATTTAATTTAGAATATGACGTGAAAAAGTGCCTGTGACGGCCTAATTTCTAAATAAATGATTTGATTTTGATTTTTTGATTTAACACTGATGTCAGTCATTTTATTCAAGTCCCCTAAAGGCATCTGACATGACTTTTATGACTACTTACCGCCATCTAGTGGCAGGTAGTCGCATACACACTAGGGAACTAGACTGTCAACCAGTGTGCAGGTTTCCTCATGATGTTTTCCTTCATCGGAAGCAAGTGGTGGATGAGATGGCAATGATAAAAATTTCGATAATATTATAAATTACGTAGACTGACAATAGACTGGTTCATTAGTAAGCCATTTTCACTAGTCACTTAATGGTCAAAGGAGTAATTAACAATTTTTTGTATGTACGGGTGTGATCAAGAGCAAAATGTATTTGAAAAAGCGTTATAGGAATCCTACCAAAGATAAAATAAATATATAACCTAAAGAAATAAATATATAAACCAAAAACGAAAGTTTGTGAGCATATATATGAATTGAGTGACATTTAAATATCACTAGATCAATATAGTTAAAATGATATTTTAACAATAACACTGGATATAGAAGGTCGTTAGATTATAACCAATCAGTGGATTGGTCCATTTTTATTACTAACTGTGCCACAAAGTGTGTAATCAAAGGCTTTTGAAATAAAAGACAGGTTTTTTATTGATTTGCAATTGCTCACAAGCATTCATTATCACTTGCGAAATTATATCTACTATCACTGAAAGTGATCGTGAAATTATGGAAACCGGTCTCGCTATTTATAATAATCTGTGTGATTAATTCACTAGTGAAATTATAAAACCACGTCACTGATAAAATCCCAGCGACATATATATTTTACGGCTTTTCACGAATTTCTCCGATTCTTTTATATTTGTTTGCTAAGTTTAAACAGAACACCAACAGTTATTAATGAATATTATAAAAATGAGACTGGTACACAAATTTAAGTATATATAACTACATATATGCCTTTTCGTGTTTCTAGATCGAATGCGAGCTCTTATGTTAACCTATACAGAACCATATACATCGGTGATAGCGTCGAATTTGCAATGATTTTGTATAGGTTGATGTGTTGTACATATAAATATCTATGTTCTTTGAACCGTTCACTTGAACTTCTAATCAACGATGTGGCATACGCGGATATAAACTGTAATCTGTTTATTTGTGATCGCAATATTAAAAATGCGAAAGTCTGTCTGTCTGTTCCGCTGAATTTGATGAAATTTGGTATGTTTTTAGTTACAGTTCATTCATTTCATATTTTTGCACAAAACTCAACCCCAAAAGGGAAATAATGGAGATGAAAGTTTGTTGTTCAAAAGACGACGTAATAATGATCTTATAAATTAGTAATCTAGCATGGTTAAGCATTAATATAATTGCACAATTCTACGCTGTCGAAGTCGCGGGTAAACAGCTAGTATTAATTATAATTTCCTTATCCTTATAACCGCAATATTAAGAAAAATATAGTTAATTATATTATTACAAATATCTTCATGACTTAGTTCCGTAATTTGATAACAGACTGCTTGTTACTAGATTTTTTTAACTTGCCTTACTGACTTGTCCCAGATAAATGTACTCCATATCCTCCTGTGAATGTCGTAAGAGGCGAGTAAGGGACACATGAATGATGCATGATTTGACTATTATTATGACATAATTAAATAGGTTTTGTACATTTAGCTTGATTTTTTGTCAATTTTCAATAACCTTATTGAAAATACTAACAACTTTTTTTATTTATTTAAGTTTTGAAATTTTTAATATAGTGATGTAAATTCGTCCTCTTATGTATAAGACCTACATTTGATAATTGACGTGTTTGGAAAAAATGCTGCGGTGAAGTTTGTTGCGCCGCTTCTTCTTCACGTGCGCTTTGGAAGTCGGCAGTAGACTTAGCTTAAGTAATTTTTTTAACGTCAATAATGTATGTAATCCTAAATTGATTAAGAAATTTGAATTGGAAATTTGACTGGAGCGTAAAAACCTTGGAGAACGACCTGTGTTTGAAAACTCCAGTGTATATTCCCACATTTTTGGATGCTAGCATGGCAAGCTTTAATTACGTTTTTGACTCAAAAATAAGTGTTTCCTTCTTTTTCCCTCGCCAGCTTCGCTACTACTCCAACTGCAAGCACTTCAAATCCCTGATGGCTCAGGCCAAGAAGGAGGCGTTGGAAAAC
This sequence comes from Plodia interpunctella, assembly GCF_027563975.2. Taxonomy (NCBI): domain Eukaryota; kingdom Metazoa; phylum Arthropoda; class Insecta; order Lepidoptera; family Pyralidae; genus Plodia; species Plodia interpunctella. The sequence continues at coordinate 7,278,575 of NC_071313.1, forward strand.
GAGTTCCAGCAATACAACGACCTGATACCCAGGATATTGTGGAGGACTGGAAGAAACTTCACTGAGGACCCGCTCTGGTTTGAGACGCTTCACGACCTGTTCAGTAGCCAGGTAAGAAAGAACAAAACATGAATTCATACAAAAAATAAGCCTACATGGCTACACAATTCACTAGGGGCCCTATCCGGCTTTGCTCGGTTAAAAATACAATAATTTTTACACCTAAACCTTCCTCAGGAATCACACTAACTATTGGTGAAAACCGTGTAAAAATCCGTACAGTAGTTTTTGTGTTTATCGAGAACAGAACAGAACAGAACAGACAAACGCGGCATAGGACTTTGTTTTATAATATATAAGGATAAGCTTGAAACTTTGCTTGAATTATTAAACCCAAAACACCATTATGTCTTGAAAATATGAGTTCATCAGTTCATACTAACTGGTGTTCAAAATAAAGCTGCTCTTAAATGGTTACACAAAAATTATAAAACTTTGAATGAAACTCAAGATACCACTTCGTAATTAGGATAGATATTTTGTAAAATCATGTATACTTTTGTTAAGTTTTGTTGATAATCCTATACTTACCTAGCCTATACCATGTTAAGTTTTGTTGATAATACTATACTTACCTAGCCTGTACCATGTTAAGTTTTGTTGATAATCCTATACTTACCTAGCCTATACTATGTTAAGTTTTGTTAATAATCCTATACTTACCTAGCCTATACCATGTTAAGTTTTGTTAATAATCCTATACTTACCTAGCCTATACCATGTTAAGTTTTGTTGATAATCCTATACTTACCTAGCCTATACCATGTTAAGTTTTGTTAATAATCCTATACTTACCTAGCCTGTACCATGTTAAGTTTTGTTAATAATCCTATACTTACCTAGCCTATACCATGTTAAGTTTTGTTAATAATCCTATACTTACCTAGCCTATACCATGTTAAGTTTTGTTAATAATCCTATACTTACCTAGCCTTTACCATGTTAAGTTTTGTTAATAATCCTATACTTACCTAGCCTGTACCATGTTAAGTTTTGTTGATAATCCTATACTTACCTAGCCTATACCATGTTAAGTTTTGTTGATAATCCTATACTTACCTAGCCTGTACCATGTTAAGTTTTGTTGATAATCCTATACTTACCTAGCCTGTACCATGTTAAGTTTTGTTGATAATCCTATACTTACCTAGCCTATACCATGTTAAGTTTTGTTGATAATCCTATACTTACCTAGCCTATACCATGTTAAGTTTTGTTAATAATCCTATACTTACCTAGCCTATACCATGTTCAGTTTTATTAATAATCCTATACTTACCTAGCCTATACCATGTTAAGTTTTGTTAATAATCCTATACTTACCTAGCCTGTACCATGTTAAGTTTTGTTAATAATCCTATACTTACCTAGCCTATACCATGTTAAGTTTTGTTGATAATCCTATACTTACCTAGCCTATACCATGTTAAGTTTTGTTAATAATCCTATACTTACCTAGCCTATACCATGTTCAGTTTTATTAATAATCCTATACTTACCTAGCCTATACCATGTTAAGTTTTGTTAATAATCCTATACTTACCTAGCCTGTACCATGTTAAGTTTTGTTAATAATCCTATACTTGCCTAGCCTGTACCATGTTAAGTTTTGTTAATAATCCTATACTTACCTAGCCTGTACCATGTTAAGTTTTATTAATAATCCTATACTTACCTAGCCTATACCATGTTAAGTTTTGTTAATAATCCTATACTTACCTAGTTAATTTTGTAAATGCGAAAGTATGTTTGTTTGTTACCTGTCTTCACTATCTACTTAACCAATCTTCTTGAAATTTTTCATACATATAATATTAAGTATGGAGAAGAACATAGGGTGTCTTTCATACCGGAAAATAAACTGTTGCCATGGGAAATAACGCGGGCGAAACCGCGGGCAAAAGCTAACTGATTATATTGAAGAAAAGGGGAAAATTGTTGAAGTGATTCTTCGTCACCTATGGATTGGAAGACAACAGTAGACTTATATTTTCAAGTAACTTTTTGATTTGATGATATACATACAACATGCTAAGTTAAATCAATTTTCTATGTACTCAGATCCGCAATAACGTCATTGTTCAGATAGTCATGTCTTAACCTTTCAGAGCCTAGGACAAAGGGCAGAGAACGTCTATTATATTTTATGTATTTTTTATCTAGTCTAGACGTACATTTCTCATCAACAGGTTAATAATCTCTCCACCTTCGCTTACTTTCCTCTTCATCTTATTAACAAGACTTTTATCAAGTGTTTTTTTACATATATCAGTCATTATCAATATACATATAATAAAACAGTAGAAATAAAATCCTGTACATTGAATGTATTTACATAAAAACTAAATTAGGCCATAGAGTCATAGTAATAGAGAAAGAATTTGAAAAAAACCTCTGTCTGTTTGTCTGTATGTGTATAAGCATCTTCTGTATAGGTATCGTTACGCTTTCTCTGTACAGTTAAATTTCTCTAATAATTTTGTTCCTTACCAAAAATTGTTCAGCGACGCGAACGAAGTCGCAGACGACGCATCAGCTAGTCTATAATATGATAAGGTCAGAGAATTTGAAAAAAAAATATTTGTGATCTTAGGTAATTAAGATAATATCAAGAATAACACTGCAGATGCGGATCATTGTACGATAATTTAAAATTGGTTGAGAAATCAATTTAATCAAAATCAAAATTACAAAAACAAATTCAACCATCATAAAAAACTAAACTTGTGTAACAACTTCAATTAATAAGTAATCAATATAAACGCAATATGTCGTATAAAAACAGCTTTTATTGTAAACATATTACCTGGTTGTAACGTCATTTCTATGTGCCATTTTTTCATTTGGACAAGTCCAAAATGTGACAACAATCAAAATGTTTTATTTGATTGTTGTCACAAATTCGTGAATGCGTTGTAATTCATTTATCACAGTATTTTTTTTATTATTATTTCTATTGATGCGTTTGTTTGATGTATATTGATGTATGTTTGTTCACGCGAAATCTACTGGACCGAGAGTTATGTAATTTGGTACACTCACGGGTAGAATATAACCTAGAAATAACCTAGAAAAACACATGTACTTTTTATCCCGAAATTTGTATTGTGTTTCATTTCTTTCAGGTCGGCTTGGGACTGGATATTCCGAAGTGGGCTGAGCCAATCCTACCCAGGCTGAGCGAGGCTGCAAGATTGGCTTACAATCTATACTTCAGGACTGATGAAATGGTCACGATTGGAGGAGGTAAGATACAATAATAAGAAACATAAATCTTTGAATTCAGCTGTGATTTTACGGTTTGTCTAACGTCAAACTTACTTTGGGGCTGGCTCACAGGTGGGCTAGCTCAATCTATGTGATTTTTCCTAATATATTTATTTATTTATTAAACCTCTTTGAGAATGTTGTTGATTCTTGCTGTAAAGACACTGAGTTCGCGTAAAAATAATCTTTAAATTTTGAAGATTCGGCTGTGATTTTACCTTCCTGATGTCCTGCCCTTTGGGAATGTTATTGTAGCCTGATATTCGTATCGGTGGTCGTATTCTAGAGCTCCATACGCCTCCTTACTCATTTGGAGTGACTTCTTTCCTATTGTCTCTTACCAAATCCCATTTTAAATGGTGATGATGTTATCTCCTTCTACAACTGTCTGTTTTCTGTTATACCTGTGTGACTGCGATCAATTCCAGGCATCCTTCTTAACACGTTTGTGGAGGCAGCATCAGAGATCTCCCAAGGCAGGCCTATGAAGCAACGGTTACGGGTATACTCGGCACATGACTTCAACATTGGAGCCCTGATGGAGGCAGCAAGAGTGAAAAATAACCATAGTATACCGGAGTATGGCGCACTGTTCGCTTTGGAGCTGTACAGGTCCAGGAATAGTGGGAAGTTCAGCGTGCTGGTAAGGCTACGTTTGTTGACAGATGTCATTGTTGTATATACGGGCAATCTCTAACGCGATGATATAAAGAAAACTTCGGTAGTGGAGTGTATATGGTCATTATTAATAATAAAATACAAAGGTTCGTATTCGGACGGTTAAATCTAACGCGGTACGTCTCGCTCGGAGCGCGATCGGACGAGAGTAGTGTGTGCACTTCATTAAATGTGACGTGTGATGTGCGGCGCGCGGGGGGTCTGCGCCCGCGGCCTGTAGTCGATGGTCCGCAGTGTTACCATAGACAGTCATCGTTGTGCTTACAACGATTAAAAGGGTTAAAAGGGCTTCTTTTTAATGTCCTTACTAATGGCTAATCTGGCAATGAGAAGGCTTGTTATGACTGTTTTTTCTAGTACTAGTAGTTCAGTTCTTTTATCCTATTTATGAGTAATTAAGAAGCATGGGAAATGAGTAACACGCAGGTCCAATGTGGATTGGTGGGTTTTAATGACTGCTAATGAAGCCGGGACCAATGACTTAAAAAGTATCCATCGATCATTAGTGTTAATAATCATTTAAAATATCGGTAGTGATACCGATTCTTTTTATTTTTAATATATGTATAAGACCTATATTTGTTAATTGACGTCCTTGGAGAAAAGGCTGCGGTGAAGTTTGTTGCGCCGCTTCTTCTTCACCTGCGCTTTGGAAGCCGGCAGTAGACTTAGTTTAAGTAATTTTGACGTCAATAAGTGATGTATATCATCCTAAATTGAATAAAGAATTTTGAATTTGAATTTTAATTTGATGGCAAAAATCTTCTGTGCTTACTATGAACATAACGAGACCCAGCCCTGCTTTACACGGTCTAAATACTAAACGTTCCTCAATTAATTGTCTACATAACAGTGAAAGCTGTATCAAATGTCCGTCGCGTGGTTTAAAAGGAGAAAACTTAGAAACTTTTTTAACTTTAAAACTTTAAACTATTTTGCTATTTCGACATGAAAACAAGTTACAACGTCAATTTGTGTAACTGTAAGTCTGTCATAGTTGTCCCTAAAACTTCGCCGTTCGCCGCGAAGTTAAACGTCGCGAACACAATAAATTTTTGATTTGAGTTTTTACAAAATTGTGAATATTTCAAAAACGACTTAACCAATTTTGTTGCCCCACGAACTTAAAAATCTAATGACATACATACATACATATCTTTTAAACATTTACATACCTTTTTTTTACCTACATAACTTTTAAATTTCATCAAAATCACACCATCGATTCTAAAGTTATCGTTTTACATACAATATACATACATACATGCGTATTTTTGCCCCAAATTGATTTGTAGGCCTCGCTCGCTCGGTCAATAATAAAAAAAATCAATTTCTTCCAGCCGGTCTACCTTCCCAAAGCCGGGGCATCTTCCCCCCAGACCTTCAACTTCATCGACTGCGGGCCATACTGTGACTTCCACAAGTTCAGACAGCTGACCAAGGCGTTCCTGCTATCTGAGGAGGAGTATTACAAAACCTGCAAGATTAGAACCGAGCTGTAGACCTGGATAAAGTATTATAAGGAGAAATGTCTCGTCTTTTAACTTGTATATTTATTTTAACTTTGTCGCAAAGACAAAGATTAATTATTTGCAAAAACATGAGATTACATTTTTACAATGTAGTGTTAAAAGAAAAATTTTATCGTACATGTTTCGTCCACGCGTATGCAAATTTAAATGGAGAGCATGCTATCATCCCACAAAACATAGTCGAATATATAAATGCTATGAGACTATGACTAATACATACAAAATACCTATTCTAAACAGTTTTTAGTTCTTATATAATAGGTACTTTGTATGTATTCGTTATATTATATAATGATCAAAATGCAGACTAAACATAATAATGTTTGTCATAACAGAAGATGGTGACCTTATAGTTGTTATCTATTGGATCGTGACATAAAGATGTTATGTAACATACATTAATATTAATTTTCTTGCTAATTCGAGACATTGTCCGTTTAATTTTAAGATTTCTTGTTTTGTTTTCAAAATGTGATTTTTTTTTTCACCTAATAAGCACAGAACAAATGCCACGCTGTTTATTATATTAACATATTTGACGTTAACTCGACCTGTGTCCTAGGTGAACGAAAAAAGCAGCAAATCAGTGCTGTACTGTAGCCCGAAGGTCCGTGCGCGACAAAAAGTAGCCTTTGTCACACCAGCTCTTCAACTATATCCAAACCAAAAATAACGACAATCCAATGCTTCATTTTTTGTTGACGACCTCTGTGGCCTAATGATCATCATGCCAGACTGCTATGCTGGAGGTCCCGGGTTCGATCCCCGGTCAGGTCAACATAGAAAATGATATTTTTCAGATTGACCTGGGTCTTGGATGTTTATCTATTTGTGTATATATTATACAATATAATATCGTTGAGTTAGTATCCCATAACACAAGTTTCGAACTTACTTTGGGGCTAGTTCAATCTATGTGATTTGTTACTATATAAATATTTAAATATTTAATATTTAAAATATAAATATATATTTAAAAAATATTTGTCGTGAAAGCAGAAAAAACATACACACTTTCACAGTTTATAAGTATGGGTATAATATAATATGATTAAGCTAGATAAAAACTTATCGGATTTTTAACTGTTAAATATGAAGACGTCTACCCTTGAAAATGACAACAAGGCTGAAAATATACAAAATTCATATCTTCCCAGATTGCCTGGCACAGAGCCAGTTATGTTAAAATGTTAGAACATCCTGTGTACATGCGTTCAGGCACGTGGATAGAATGAGAATCTTGTATTAAGTATGTTGATGAGAAAATATGGAAAATCATTAAATATGATGTATTTTAAGGGTGCAAGTGCAGTGCAACCCGACATCCTATGTGAGCGATGAATTGCTACACGATTAGGGGCGACGCTGCTCTTCGTGTATAACTAAATAAATAAGTGATGACGGATCCCATGACCACTCTGCGTCGTGTTGCTTTGCCATTTAATGCGTCACCTAGGACACCGGATAAGGCAAGGAACAATAAAAGCATTGAGCTTAGAAAAAGAAAAAAAATGATATTTTTTACTCTAATACTTATTAATATGATAGTAAATTAAAAATTGTACTTTTTTTTATCGTAACTTGTGATATGTTAAGGTTATGTACCTCAAAAAGAAGTAAATTAAATACATAATTAACATAAATTCTGTATAGATAACATGATAAATTTTACAATAAACTTTTTTTAGTAAATAATAATTGTATAATAGTTACAACCCACTTCAAAAAAGTGGTTCTTAAATCTGTTGTAATTGTAGCGTTGTTGTCGAGGTGGAATGAAACGATCATGTTTTGATAACTGCTGTTCTGTGCTGTGTTAATTAAGTTGATAATTTTAAGTTTTTAAATGTCATAAATATTGTTTTATTACAATAATTTTTAATTAAAGTCTTATTTCTACAATGGGTGTAAATAATATAGTTTACTAGTACAAGAAATCTATAAATAATTTAAATAAACTATCTACTTATATTATATATTACATGAAAAATAATAATTACATGATCAATTAATTTTCTTGAATAAGCGTAAGAGAGTGGATGGGGGCTTACTATAATCGTATTGCAATCCAGTCCAGGACCTAAACTGATCTGCATCGCAAATTCGTACCAACAATTTAATTTTTAGTACGAATGCGATTCATTTTAGGTTCTTAAATTTAACTGAGATGCATTGGAATCGTACGGTAAAAATTGATGTTTATTATGATTAAAAAACCAAAGGCAAAATTTCTACTTATGTATATACTAGCTGCGCCCCTGGGCTTCGCTCTCGTTGGAATTTCGGGATAAAAAGTACTTTAAGTTTTATATCAAGTTATATTCTACCCGTGGACCAAATTTCATAACAATCCGTCCAGTAGATTCTGTGTAAAAGAACAACAAACATACACACATACATTCGTCACAAACTTTATTATATTAGTAGGATATTACCAGCATCGTATATAAATGATACACATACAGTATATAAGGTACAATATAGTAATATGACAGTTGCGGGCTGTATACAAATTTAGTGTGATTTTGTGAAATTAAATTTTATCCATAGAAAATTTGTCTGATTGTGGCAATATATGTATACTTAATCTTGTTTTGTAATTATACTAATTTACAAATATGCAATTAGATAATAAATATACATACAGCTTTTTAAACATCCCAAAAAAAATTACCAAATACTGAAATAAAAAAATATATATGTATATTTTGACGACCTCGGTGGCGCAGTGGTAAAGTGCTTGCCACTGAACCGAGAGGTCCCGGGTTCGATCCCCGGTCGGGTCATGATGGAAAATGATCTTTTTCTTATTGGTCCGGGTCTTGGATGTTTATCTATATATGTATTTGTTATAAAATATAGTATCGTTGTGTTAGTATCCCATAACACAAATCTCGAACTTACTTTGGGGCTAGCTCAATCTGTGTGATTTGTCCTAATTATATTTATATTTATTTATATAAAAAAATCCAATTAAAAGTGTTGTGAAAAACAATTTTTTTTACATTCCTTACTAAGGATTACTCTGATCAGTAATTTTGTATGACAGAGCACAAAAAGAACAGTATTTTTATAGATGTCTTCGGATGCTGTATTTTATAATACCTGTTTAAAAAAAACGTCTGGATTCCATCAAATTAATACGACGTTCATCATACATTAATGTTATCTACAAAGGAAAATTGCACTATACATATATTTTGATTTGTAAAGCAAAAAAATATTTTCGAAAATTACATTTTAAAAATATTTCATTCATTTCCAACCAGGACTGAATTCTCTGGACGCTTGATTCAACAAAAATCTTAAATAAGCGTAATTTTTGGAAATATTTTGATTTTTAGCTGTGTCTGTGATATGAAAATAAAAAAATATGATAGTTAATTTTATATTAATATTTCAAATTATACCTTTCACTTGTGAGGTAAAAATAATATCATACTTTTATTTGAAAAGATCTAGAAAATAATTTTATCATCTCAGAATTTATAGGTAATAAAAAATATGTTTTAAAATATTCTAATCTTTTTGTATCGATATCTTTCCCTACTTTGACATAGTTTACAATATATTAAGCATGGATTTAGTAAGTACTTGTACGGAGTATCTACTAATTTCATGATTTTGAAAAGAAAAATATTTTTTCTTATTTTCTCTTTCGTCTACGTAAGTAGCAATGTTTTTTTTTTTGACATAACCTCATAGTTGTTCAGTAATTAACATACCTCAAATCAAAACCATTTAGACATATTTAAATTTAGCTCGTACTGCAGATTGGGTGAAGTACTGAAATAGTTATTGAAAATGCAGTAAAATTCGTAGTTTGTTTGCAGGCGACATTCCAAAAATGTTTAATTCTGAATATTTACACTAACTGCTGCGATTGCCAAATTTATTTTTTTTGTAATTTATAAACCAAAGGAAAAACCCAATAATATAAATAAAAGTTTATACCAGCTACATACTATTAATCGGCTAACACAGAAGCCGATGTATGTATATTGCGTACCGTTTGTAGGTGAGCTTTTTATTACCACAAAGAAGCAGCAATGTACGTCGAAATCACCAATTTCGGCGAACTATTTGCCGACAGTATACAGTCTGCATAAAATGCAAATGTAAACCTGTATAGCGCCATCTATTGTCCAACGTTCAAACTAAATCAACAGCAAACTAGTGCGCTTATTAACTCCAAATCTTTTCATGGCACATAGTAAGTAGGTATATGAAAATAATTTTATGTCACATACCTATTCCTGTTTATGATTTTCAAAAACAGCAGTTCTATTTGTAGAAAACAGCTTATGACAGGAGCGAACGCCTACTCATAATTCGAAATGCTACTTAGCTATTAAAATACATCAGGCGTTATAATATGTGTGTGCGAGTATTGAAGTCTATAGTATCTTTGTACTATAAAAGTAAAATCGCAAAAACTTTTAGTAATTTCGCATAATATTAATTTACTCTGGGTCAATTAAACCATAATAAATATATCTGTTATAGATTTCATTTGGGCGAAATTGGAAAAAGTCAACTCACTTTTCGATTTCTCATTTTCCTAACCGTCCTTTCATCTACAGTAAAAAAAGATTATAAAAACTTGGCAAGTAATATCCGACCAAATTGAATTTTAACCCGGCAGCCGACATTAATATTCTTCAACTTTGCCTTTTGTTAATTTCACGTGGCGCGAAACATTTTTCAATTCTTCAGAGAATCTGTATAATTTCGTCCCATTCTAAAGTTGTCACCTGCCTCCACGACTTCTACAGACTAGATATGCCTAAAGAGAGTAAAATAATAATATAAAAATGTTAGTTTTAGGACCGGAAGTGTTGTATAATCTGTGGTTTTAGTAAACATTTAACCGATATCTAAGAATAGGCCAGCGTACCGCGACTTGTAACTATTATTAACTTTCGTCGTTTCAAAATCAACATCTTTATCTAAGTGCTATTAAAAATCTATTTCACTTTTATGCCTCAAAGTAGGTTTGCCCATTTATTTTACGTACGATAAAAACAATGTAATGTATGCTAAGAATGTAATGTATGCTTTTAAACTGTTTTTAAATTTATTTAAATTGTGAAATTATTAAAAACAGCTACACAATTCAAAAAAAAGTCGTCGTATTAAGTCAAAAAATGTTGTCGAATAAAGGTAGTATAGTATGTATTTCATATTTCGTCCTAGAAGAACGATTGAAGAAGTACCTAAGTTAATAGCTTTTATTCATAGATCTGACAGAAAGGAAAAAACCTTTTATTTATTAGCACTATGTAGTTTCAAAACGGACGGAAAAGTTCTAGCGACAAATTAAACGTTTAATAGAATAAATTGTAGACAAAATTATTATTTTTAGTTCACTCTAGTACAAGACGAGGGGCTAAATAAAAGTCTAAAAGAACCATTTAGTCCACCCAATAGGTCGTCGTGGGTTGTGGATGGTCGCATTTCGCTTAATTACTAAGGCAAAGTTGTAATGGTCTGAAAGGTTTGCCCACACGTCAACGTCCCTTCCCTACCCCAATTAGTCACCCACGCTAAGCTCCTGGGTCTTCGCACCTTCCCGCCATTTTACAAATGAATTGGCGCGTGTTTTGATTTATGGTGTGTGTTCTTTGTAAAAAAGTTTTAGGTAATTTTATTTTTAAATAACCTGTGATTACAGTAAGCGATTACAGATGGCGCTAGGAATGAGAGCGTTAGATAGGTATGTTTATTTTATTTTTTCATAAATATATTAGTGATGTGACATGTTAAATATGCCAACCGTTGTTTTGCTACCTGTATCATCATTAATCACGCTACTTTAAACGTAATGTGGCGAATACATCTGAGTGAGGATGTTTGTTAGTTATAACTAAATCACGAAAAATCTACTTTTCTAAACAGGTTTTGCTGAAATTTTGTACAGGACTAACTCTAAATAGATCGTTTTGGAGAAAATAACAAAATATTTATATGTACTACATCAATATTAATTTATAAAACTATATATACCCAAATAATATATAATATAAATAAATATGGGATGAAATAGAGAGTGTATATAGACAGATCCTAGACATATTGCATATTTAATTGAATAAACCCTAAAGTTGTTAAGACTGAGATATCTCTCTCCTCGTCCTCATCACTCACTACTGTTATTTAGCAAATGACTGATGAGGATACGATGAATTTACAATATACAGCTCGTCAAACAAGCCCAAATTTATTGTACCTATATTCGTCAAATCATTTGTTAGAAATAAGACCTTCACAGACACTTTTTCAAGTTAAATTTTAAATTACACTAGTGGTTCACAGCGAACTTAGAACTCACGAACACAATAAATTTTCGATGAGTTTTTACAAAATTGTGAATATTTCAAAAACTACTTAACCGATTTTGATGCCCCACGAACTTAAAAATTCCATTGACAGACCCTACATGCCTCTTAAATGTCACAAAAAAAAGTAATTTTTGTCCCAAGTTGATTTGTAGACCTCGCTCTCTTCGCTCGCTTGGTCAATAATATTTCTCGGAGTTAAAAACTAACTTCCGAATGGCATATCCTGAAAGAAAAGAGTTAGGCCTATGCCGACAGAAAATTTGAACAGTGCAACGGTGATACTGTGAAAAACATACAGACTTTCGCATTCATAATATTAGTATGGAAGTAAACAGACAATATCAGGCCTGTTATTGTGCTCCTGTGAGAATTATGGGATAAAAGGTATTAGAGTATAGTAAAAAGTACACGTAGGATACTTTTAAACCATAACTTTCCATCCCTAACTAATCTCTAACTTATATGATAACATTATTATAAGATTTTAAAATATAATAAAAGAGAAACTAACAATAGAAAATTGACTAAAGAACAATGCTTTAGGTGCAGTGCAGGTAAATGAGTTATTGGCATTTGTTAAGTTGATAAGACTATATTATCGTAACAAGATTACAAGCCTGCATTTTCCATCGTTGCAAACTAAATATTCTAAAGAATGTTGGAATATAATCTACGATTGTACTCATATTAATGTTATTATTTATTTATATTTTTTTTTTTTAAATATTGATTGTACCTCAATTTGAAGTTATAACAATTATTTTAGGCACACTTGTAAGCTGGTCTGTGTAATTTTGTACATTTAATAATCCTTGCAGCATCTACACGTAGTTACTTACCTAAAATGTATACATACATTGAAATATTTAACACTACGGAACGCATGACTACTTAAAAAGTAAAAGAAAAGCAACAAACATGTTTTTTATTGTGCTTAAGTCTCTGTGAACAACAGAATTTTGTATTAGTTCGTGTCACAAAATGACTATAATTTTATTATAAATATTACATGCTTTCATCAACCAAGGTCGTCCCATCCACATAAAATAATAGTTTTCATTCACTGCTAACATTTTTTTAAACGTTATTAAAATATCGCAGGTAAAATGTCCCCTCCCTAATTTCGACGGTATGAAGTTGTCAGTGTTTTAGTGCAAAAAGTGGTCGGTTGGTTGCTAACTTCATTCAACACATTAAGTCATCGCCCGAGACGGCTTTAGTGGCGAGCCGTGACTTTTTACGAAAACAAACTCGTTTATTGATATAAAATACTATGATTTAAACACGAACAGACCTATAATAATTTAACTCTTGAACCCAAAACAATCGTACGTAACTGGGAACTGTGTATGGTAATGTTGAGTAAGCTGTATACAAAGTTTTTCTACTGTTTATAGTTTAAAGCCGCGGCAACCTTGCCAAGTTGCGGAGCGCAACAGTTGTTTCGAGCTATCGCAGAGTTTTGCTCTTTCGCTTTTGTTGAGGTTATACTTGTTCGGCTTCCCGTCGCTTGGTTGGTCAGTCATTTACTGGGTTTTACGGAGCGTTACCGCGTCGCGTGGATTTTATTTCGAAAACTTTGTGTTGCTTCGAATACTATCGAAAAATGTTAAAAAATGTAATCTAAACACGTTTTGTGATTGAAATTGTGTTGGTTTAGTGTGTTCGGCGTGTTGTTGTGTGTGTATTTTTAAGTGTAACAAAGTGCATTCTTGGTGATTCATCTGAGAACAAGAAAATCTGTTTTTGCCGTTGCTCGGCTTGGATGTAGGTATTACTCATAAAATTATGTGTACCATCGAAAGTGGTCCGTGAACCTTGGTTTTTTGGACCTGCGACTCTGCTTTGTGCGCTTCGTTTGTAAAAGGTAAGTTTGTTTATACAATATTATATTACCTATACAAAATAGTAGTATAGGTACCTACTTGCAAGTTTGGCTGTGTAATCTTCCGTGCGACCTCTATATTTTGTTTGTATATCGTTAACTGTATTTCGCGGCTATCATATAGTATGATTATAGTACCTAACTAGTAAAACGTTATAGGCTTGCCATTTTACCACTGATTGATACCCAGTTAATTATGTTTTGATAGCTATTTTAAGCACATAATTACACTGCTGTATTTATATATATATATATATATATGTATCCTATTTTTATTGATTTTCTTTCGCCTGAAATACAGGTTCATTTATTCTAGCTCAGGCACCTTTATTTAATATACTTTTTCTTTATTTAATGCACTATATTACTTAACCAAAAGTTATTTCAATAAAGATTATTATTATCTATCTAATAAAAATAAGAATCCGCCATTTTTGACTGAAGGCTAGTATTAATAATTTTGATGACTGCAGATAATTTATTTGACCACTGCTTAGACCTTTCTAAGCGGTGGTGGTGTATAATAGTTGAGACGCCCGCCTGTGGATCGAAAGGTCCCTGGTTCGAATCCTACTCGTGCCACATGAGATTGTATACCAATCTGACTCATGTATAGTAGTTGTCATCGACCACCACTTGCTTCTGGTGAAGGAATACATCGTGAATTCGGGAGGAAACCTGCACACTGGTTGATTATTATTGACTAGTTAGTGAAATGGAGAAGGCAATGGCAAACCACTCACATTAATAATGCCAAGAAAATTGTGTGTGTTTCATTCCACGTAATGACCACGACCCTCAGCCATGAGGAATACGACTATGAAAAGAGACCTGTCTAGGTAGGTACGACGCCCAGTCAGGTTTCATTAAAATCATTTAGTAGTAGATAATCGTTGTTGCCATGCCTGAAAATAAACTAGGAAATTAATTTCGTTTTACTTTGATGTGTAGGTTTGCACTGATACCAAATTCAATACTCACCATGAGTTACAACCTCAAATTTGACGTTAATTTTAACCGGCGCGCCGCCGACGTTTAGACAAATGGTCAACGTTGATGGTGCAACCTACTCCAAGTACTGTAAAAATTAGGGCTGCCAACCGCACTTAGTACATAATATAGTATTGTATAGTATTTAAGTCAATTGTAAAAATATTGTAGAAAAAATAAGTAAGTACAACAAATACTATATTTGTACCATTTATGCCTAAGCTAAAATTCGCCCAGATTAACCAGAGATCACATTTACACGAAAAAAATGTAATACTATTTTTGTTCTTGAATTAAATAAATAAGTATAAATATATTAGGACAAATGACACAGATTAAGCTAGCCCCAAAGTAAGTTCGACTTGTGTTATGGGATACTAACTCAACGATACTATATTTTATAACAAATACATATATAGGATAAACATCTAAGATGCCATACGGGCCGATCAGAAAAAGATCATTTTCCATCATGACCCGACCGGGGATCGAACCCGGGACCTATCGGTTCAGAGGCAAGCACTTTACCACTGCGCCATCGAGGTCGTTCAAAAATTCCCCAAAAATACAATATTTTAACCTTCTATTTCGAAAAAGAGCGTAGATTATTTACATGTAAAAAAAAAACGGGAGTTTTTGTTGTATTATATGTACATAAGTATTAATATTCACAGTCTATGTGTACCGATTTTCCTAGACAAGATAACATGTCATTTATTATAGCTGACTGCGACCATAATAACTAGATTACCGTTCTGCCAAGATCCAGGATTGAGGACAGGCTCGAAAAATATGGTTCCCTACTCGTAAAAACTCTTATCTGTCACTCGATTCTCAACCTACACGCTAAGGCGGTAAGGTACATATTAGATGGTTAGCGGTGATAGTTTTTCTAGGACTAATATAGATTATATAGTACTTACTCTATTATGTCACAGGTAATGTTTAGTAGATGTTAATACTGATTTCTTAAACAAAACAGAAATAAATTGTAAAGTACAAAGATTATGATTGTGTAGGTATTATTGTGTTCTACGCCGGAAAAGTTGAGCAATTCTAAAAAAAAATTGTTTGCTCTCCAGTCTCGGTTTAATTCTTCGTTGGGACACCCCCAGACCCGAGCTCCGAACAAATTAGCCTTAAATTTTTTAAGATTATGACCGGTCACCGCTGACGTCAACCCTTGTTGGGAAATCTATTGCTTATCAGTTGTCAAGACTGTATATCTCGTCTCGTACGAACTCGGAAAGTAATAGTGGTCCTATTCTAGGGCGGGAACCACACGCCTCAAAAATACAGTTATTGAATCCATCCATAGTCCATTATGAATGTCTAAAATTATGTTTGTTTGTCACACTTTCACGGCTAAACTGCTTGGCGGATTTTTAGAATACCTAATAGTTTATCAGCATTTGCTCGCGGCTTCGCCCGCGTATTTTTCCCACGGGAATAGTTATTTTTCCGGGATGAAAGTTACTCATGTCCTTCTCCATAGTTCAAACTAAATGATTGGTTGAGTAGATAGAGCGTGAAGAGGTAACAAACAAACTTACTTTCGCATTAGTTATAGTTAATGAACCTATGTCAAAACTAAGCTACCGTGTGCAGAGTTCCGGACAAAAGCTAGTTCAACAATTGTAATATAAATGAAAGCCAATGACGGACAGACTAAATGAAATTCATTGAAATCAGCTGGCAGTTTCAATTCTCCCGGGAACTGAAGCCGATAAATCGAACAATGATCATGAACCCGTGGGGACCATTCACCCTGAAACCGTGTAAAAGGATTGTAGATATCAGCTTTTGGTAGACTGCTGTTCACTATGGTTATCCACAGTGTAGGAAAAAGAATTTTAACGATCTCCGTGGCGTAGTGGTCACCACGCCTTTCCGCTAATCAGGAGGTCCTGGCTTCGATTCCCAATGCGAGCAAATATTTGTAGCTATGATCACTAATATTTGTTTACGGTTTCGGGTGTGACCGTTTCTGTGTTTGTGTCCATCAGTCGCGATACAAGATTAGTGCTTAATGTGTGCCCTTGAGTGTTGTCCATTTTATTTATTTTAAATTTAACGTCATTTGTCTGTATGATATTTTTCAGTAAAAATGCATTCAAATTCATACATTTCTTATTCGAATGCTAAATGCTTTTGAGCACTATATTCGTATCATTTTAATTTAACTTTATAGTGCACCTACTAATCTCCATAATACACCACACGAGCGCTAGTCGAGTGCAACTTGCGAGCGAAAAAGTTGAGGTTTTTGTCATAGACAAGAGAACAAATAGATCAAACATATAAATTATTTATTTATTAGGCTCTGTGACCTAAAATTAGCCTCACAAAAACCCGCAGTCTCCGCTCCCGCGCCATAAGGCCTACCATGAAACATGCAAACACGTACTAGCACGTTATCAACGTACACATGGCTGTCTCTTCTACAATCGTGTACGCATCGTGTAAAAAAAGGCAGAACGTGTTTACTCAATGACGTGCTACGTTATTTGTTTCATGGTAGCCCCCCAGAAGTCTTCAGTCATCATCTTGCAGCTCGCACACATAAATTAATTTTCCAAAATAGTCCCATAGCCCGTTTCTGGCGTTTAGAAATTCTAGGACCTGGTTGTACGAGTCGATTGACCCAATGGCCTTGAAAACACGTAACGTCCGTCCAATGATCTCGCTCATTTTATTTGTTTTCATCAATTGACAAAGAGGTTTTGTTATTTGACATTCGATATTAACTACTAAAATCTTCGTTACAAGATTGAGAATCATTTAGCATCTGCCTATTGCCTTTTAGAGGCTCAAAGATATGATGACAGTTTTCTACAAGCTTAGAGGCGAGAATTGAAATCGCCTTGGCTCGTTTCCAATTGCCATCAAATGGTAAGTCTTGTGATTGGTATAACCATTGCGTGGAAAGAATAATTATTATGTACCTACTAGCTGTTTACCCGTCTAAACTTCGTCTTGTCGAATAGTCACTTCTGAAAGTATAATATTTTTTGTGATTAATGTGTTAACCATGCCAGATTACTAATTCCAGTAGCAATGTTTTTGTATGATCGCCAATTAAGTCGTTTTTGTTAACTACATGCATACCAAACTTTCATCGAAATCAGTCCAGTGGTTTCGCAAGTTAAGCTGCGTGTCTACCTTTGACTTATCAGTGGCTATGACAAAAATCTCGGTGGTATGCAAATTCTGGCCCGAATTCTAACTTTCGTACGTATCGGCACTTGAGCACGTCCCAGTGACTCTCATCTCTGCTTTTGTGCGGTTTCCTCCCTATTTTTGTTGACGTCGAAGGTATTTTTTTGGAATTTTATCAATACCCCTGATAGCGGAAATGTGTTTGGGGTTTCTTTCCACGAGAATCCTTGATTAGAGTTTTTTTTTTTGCACTGCACAGGAAAGAATTGGGAAGGTTATTTTTCTTCCGAGTAACTTTATGTACCCTATAGGTTTTGATTGGCTTGTGAAAGTGTAAAAAAATGCTTTATCCTAACTAATATTATAAATGCGAAAGTACGTTTGTTTTTTTGTTACCTCTTTGCATTCGTATTTGCATTTGCATTTTGCATTCGTATAGTTTGAAGTACGGAAAAGGACATATGATACCTTTCATTACGGAAAAGTAAATGTTCCCGAGGGAAATTGACGCGGTCCCGGGGGCTAAAGCTAGTGATTAATATATTTTGATATAGGTACGCGATCAATTTTGAATTTTACACAGCTAAAGGAGACGTACACTCGAGTTTTTAGTATAAACCATCAACTTGATTTCCTACTATGCTTTTTTGTTAAGAACACTTGACGCGTTCTTGATAAGTGTTCTTGATAAAAGAGCGTGGTAGACGGACAAACAGACGGATAAGGAACCTGACACTAAGAGTTATAAAGTACGGAAACTAAAAATTAATAAAAACGCTAACTGAATCGGAAATTTCGGTAGTAATCACCAATATTCGTTGTACGTTATTACTTCTGGCTAGCCTGCTACTGTATACACGTCCTCTCAACCTATCGCCGGTTGACTGTAAGAGATCCCTACATGGGATAAGTCCGCCGTTGTACAATGTATCTTTCTTGTATTAATTTTGATTAATGTACTTATTTTCGTGCAATAAAGTTATTACAAACAAACAATATTCCTATTTCTGTGTGCTATACACAGTGGTGCTATAACTGTACAAGCGAGCTACTTCTCGAAACACCACGTCATCAGCAAGGCCTGTAGTCATTATAATATCAATTAATACTACAAGTTGTACATGCATTGGGATGCCATCTCTTGTCCCTGCAGTTTTGTACTTTGAATAACACGTCAAATTGTCAAAATTGATTGGAAATTCGCCTCTATTACAGCTTTATAAAGGTCCTGGCTGGGCAATTTGGTGCGCAACTGACTTTACACGACTACATTTAGAACTCTGGTTCCGAGAACTATCTAGAAATGTGAGACGTTGTTTATTAAGTCTAATTTTGTTTTATTCACTTACTAGATCTTGCTCGCGGCTTCGCCCGCGTTTGTTTCGTGCGTCCGCTCATAACATATTTATTGTCAATATCTCGGCTTCTAAGCAACGTATCCCATTGAAACCTATATCAAATTTTAAGTTAGACCGCGTCTAATTCCATGAAATACTTTTTGCGTGATTCGGGAACTAACGTATACAAAAAAAAAATTAAAAAAAATGTTTTTTTGCTGCTATTATAATCCCGTATAAAGACCCACCATAATTAATTATTTTTCTTTAATATATCCTAAGTACAGACAGACAAAACCCCACTTACAGTTTTAATATACTAGCTACGCCCCGGGACTTTGCTCCCTTGGGAATTACGGGATAAAATTACCCTATGTGTTATTCCAGGTTATATTCTACCTGTGTACTAAATTTCATATTAATCCGTCCAGTAGATTTTTCGTGAAATGATAACAAATACATACACATACATCCTCACAAATTTTAACATTTGTAAGATTAGTAAGTAATCACTTATTTAAGACCTCGCAATAGTTACGTATTTCCATATTGATACCATTTCTAGTTTTACAAATGGTTTTTAAAATTTAGCCTTATATCAAGGTTTGCTCGAGACATTCTGTACAGTAATTTCCTTAGAGAAAATTTATATCACTCTGTAACTTGTTTTTAGTTTTTGAACTTTAAAATTGCAGCAATTGTTCTACCTTTTGAATTTTTTAAATCTTTGACACTTTTCTGCGAGTTTAAATTTCAACTTGATATTTTATTTGCAAGTTTAGGAGTGGTAGAATGAAAAGGATATAGACAGGGGCAAGCCCAAGAAGTGCTGGTTTGATGTCGTCAAGTATGATATGCGTGCCAATGGTCTGACAACTCCAGGGATGCCGACGACCGTGCGAAATGGAGAAAAAAATGTAGGAAAGCGGACCCTGGGCTCAGACGCTCAACAGCTGAGGAAGAACCGGAAAAACGCTCAGATAAGAGAGAATGAAATGGACATACAATTATATCAAAATCTCCTAGCAACTTCGCAAAATTAATATCCTCCGTGACCAGACGTGAAACGTCTACGTCCTGTTTAAGCCCAGTCGTAGACAAATATTTAGTAATAGCTTTTATTTGCTATTTACCCGCGGCTACGTCCGCTTAAATGCCTCTTTTCTTCTTTGTATTAAAATTGCATTGGGATAGATGAAATAAAATGTCCATAGCGCATTTAAAATACACACAGCGCCATCTAGTGTTTTTATTGTAAAGTTTATAAAGTTTATTTTATTTGCATTTAGCGCAATCCCACGGGAATAATAGTTTTTTCCGGGATGAAAGTTCCCTATGTCCTTCTCCATTCTCTTAAATTCAAGAATAACGCAGAGGTAACAGACAAACTTACTTTCGCATTTATAATATTAGTTAGGATGATTTACGCTCGGGCGGGTCAAATTTAGTTAACGCCTAGTTTGCGCCTGGCCCTAAACTCATCTGTTAGCGACCATGAAATCTTAACAATTCACGCAATTGAATATTAATTTGTAGTCATTGTGGTTAGTGGCTTTTCATTGAGTGAATAGTGTATGATTGAGCAATGGCGTTGGATATGGCCGTTCTATTGCTTTTTTTTCTATTAAGGCAATTTGAATAATAAGCGATGGAAATAGCAACCCGTCCCGGGTTTGCTCGGGTAAAATCATAATAAATTATACACGAATCTCACTGTCTATTGGCGAAAACCATGTACATAAATCCGTCCGGTAGTTTTTGTGTTTATCGCGTTCATACAGACAGACGCGACAGATACAATATAGTTTTGTCGTGGGAATTAATAATATCATTAATTCCCACGACAATATATCAGAATCACATGAATAATATTTCAAATCTTACTTTCTGCGTTTACGTCACAGATTGACACTTTTAGTCTCAAACGTATTTTGCGTAGGTACATTGTATGCTAGCTTTTTTACATCGAGAAAAAAAAACATCAATATTTGACAAAACCGCTAAGGTTGACGAACTATTTGCTTTATGGAACAAGCATAAGACAACAGCTTTGAACGTAAGGAAAGTATGAGGCATTCCCGCAAAATTTCAAAAGAGGAGAACGCATCTCCTCGGCACCTCCTAATATTCAATGAAAGATAAAATTAATCTGATATCCCGGTAGTAATTACAAAAGTTACCTTTTGTTTGTTCCCGACGCGGCTCGTAAACAAAAAGGGACTCTGTATAACCGTAATTATGCAGAGTTTGACGTGAGTAAACGTAGGTAGCACGTAATTCATTTTTTTTTCCACTCTTATAATGTTTTTATTTGTATTGTTCCAAAAGTATCTTAAACAACAAGGCTATGGGATCCAGTTTGTTGGTTGAAATTGATGGGACAGTCGGGTCTCAATGCGTTTCGGGTATCGTCGATTTTCACACTAGTCTCCTGAAACGAGATACGTACCTATAAGCGCACGTAACGCGTCTTTACCCACACCCACAGACATATATATGTTTATCTAAGGACATGTATTGTCTAATCAAAGATTTTTCTCTATTTTATAGACTTCGAGGTTTGATATCCAAGATATGCGATGTGCATAAAAAATACACCAATCCATAAAAGCAATATCTACTGCTTCTTTCACTTGAAGATATCCGACTCGAAGGACCAAATAGAGGTCCTTCGAGCCGGATATCGTGGTTCAAGGGCCGCGTACAGCTGGGAATCGCAGCATTAGGGCTCTGACCCTCCAAATTACCCGAGAAGGGTCTTCAACGCGAATTCATTTCATTATTATTAATAGCACTTCGGTCGTTTTCCGCAATTTTGTTTATTTTTACTAATTTTTCCGTAACACCACTCGTTACGTTTTTAAACTTGTTTTTTTTTATGTAGGTAACTTTTTAATGAATGTCTTTTATTATATTTCCAGCATATCTGGTTGGTAGGAGAAGCAGCAGGCACATTCTATATTTTTTTTCGCTCCCAGAATACAGAAACCCTCCAACTGTAAAGTAAATAAAAACATCTCGAGTTTACTAGCTTTCAAGCATTGCGGTGGTGGTCAAGTGGTTAAGACCAGACCTGTGGTCGAAAGGTCCCAGGTTCGAATCCTATTCATACCACACAAAAGACCACCACTTGCTTCCGGTGAAGGAAAGCATCGTGAGGAATCCTGCGCACTGGTTGACAGTTTAAGTTCAAGCTAGCGTGTACTAGCGTGTACGCGATTACTGGGCACTAGATGCGGTAGTCATAAAAGTCATGTCAAATGCCTTTCGACGACTTGGATAAAATCTGACATCAGTGTTAGCAACTAACACATTCGGACAGGAGATGTGAGTTATGACTCAGTGGCCCATAACCTCTAACCTTGTTATCGAGTCGGAATTACTATTTAAGCGGTATTCGGGTAGTACGTGGACGCTGAACGCTTTGTCTTTGATCTTGTTCAAGTCCTCTATAGTAGGACGTGGGGCAGATGTCAACAGTGTCGTTCTTAACACTGCTATATGCTAATAGTAGCTTGTAGCTTTCATAATATTATTTCATGTAGAAAAAGTGTCTGTGTCTGTGAAAAAGTGTCTGTGAAGGTCTAATTTCTGAATAAATGATTTGATTTGGACAACGTCAAGGAAGCTTGCACTAGATTTTGATGAGTTTGCCATAAAGACAGGAATTTTAGTCCAATTTAAAGCCACATCTGGCTACAATTTACAAGCGGCTTGCATCTTGTTGAAATTTAAATCTTGTCATAATGCCGGTTTAGCGATGCAAAAATATTCAGTGAGGGAGATAAAGAAAATAATGCGGTGCACAGTGGTTGATTTTGCGGGATTTATTTTACAAGCTTTTATTTAACTTAGGTACCTTGTTTGTATGTTCTGTTCAAATCTTCGTTATTTATTTATTTTTGATTTATGGAAAACTTACTGCTAATAAAAATAAGAAGAACTTAAATTGAAAAAAGAAATACAGCCAATTACAAGTTTCTGACTGTTCTGTGTAGTTCAAAGGCTTCAAATGGCAATGGTGTAATCAGTTGACCTCGGTGGCGCAGTGGTACAGTGCTTGCCCCTCTGAACCGTGAGGTCCCGGGTTCGATCCCCGGTCTGGTCCTGACGGAAAATGATCTTTTTCTGATTGGCCCGGGTCTTGGATGTTTATCTATATATGTATTTGTTATAAAATATAGTATCGTTGAGTTAGTATCCCATAACACAAGTCTCGAACTTACTTTGGGGCTAGCTCAATCTGTGTAATTTGTCCTAATATATTTATTTATTATTATATTTTATTTATGACATGCTGTTTGAATTGAATCACTTTTCATGCCATTTTTTTATCATGATACCTACTAGCCTTCATCTCGCAATCACATAAACGTAACTCGCCAAATGTAAACCTTCATTCAGGAAGATAATAATGCGTCATTGTATATTTTAATTGATAAATTTAACGACCAGAAAGGGAAATTAATCACAACCATTACATTTTAACGACAATCATTTACAGCTGCCCTCAATACTTAAACTTTGATCTTTACTTTGTTACTAAGACTACTTTTTGTCCTTTCTATGTCAGGTACAGTTTAGTCTATCAGATGTTACACCTTTATGTCCCTTAGTCGCCTGGTACAACATCCACGAAAGGACTCTAGTGGTGATAAGGCGGAAACCACTAGCAAGTTCATTTTGTTTGTCTTGTTTCTCTCAACTGAGCGTTCCCTCCTCATCAGTTGAGTGTGATTTACGAAAGTTTGAATTTTTCCGTTTTGACCTGACCGAGATTCACTTCACTGGAGCACAGTAAAAAAATATGTCTATTTAAATCATTGTCAACCATATTAACCTTGTGGCAATAAGTGTCATGTCACATTTGTTATAATCCGTACAGAAATCCATGTCCCGAAGCGAATTGAGTAAAGTTGGAAACTCGAGAAGTTTTTACGAGCAAAGTAGGCCGCAGAAGTTAGGTCTTCATTCCATAGTTACGTAGGTATAGTAAATATATGCGACGATCTTTTAAGAACCAAGAGGTTACGTGGTTAAAACTATTTCTGTGGGCAAAAAAAGCTTTCGCACATTACCTTCTCATTTATGTTTTCCCAGTTTCCTCCGCCGCCATATAGTGTCGGAGCCGAAGACCCGCTTTTCTAACATTTTGTCTTCCACTTCGCACTTTCAGCATCCAGTTGTCCGTCCATTGGCACACATATCATGCCTGTCGTCAGCCAGCACTTGTTGAGTTTGCCCCTTTAGCCGAAATCACGGACTTAGCCCTAAGGCTAAGGCTTTGGAAAATAAGCGTTCGATAAGAATTCTTATCGAACGCTTATTTTATTTTTCCAAAATATTAAGTATGTAATAACATTATATGTTTACGGTATAATAGAAATTGAAATCTCCAGTTCAAGTGCTTGTTAAATTTGTTTTCATTTTCCCCCTCTTATTATAAGATTATGCTATTGTAGTTGTCATTTATGCGTAACTGTTAAATCGACAACAAACAAAAATATTCTAATTTCGTTTATGAAAACAAATCAATACACGAAAAAACTTATTGTAATACTTAGTTATGGACCTATGTATTTGTATCATATCAACCTTGGGTTGATTAAAACGATGTAGATTTCTGAAGCTACGTTAATTGAGCTATCAACACTGTACAGTCGTTAATAGTTCATGAATAACCATGAAACTGGGCTGTCGGAGTTTACATTTGCAGTATTACAATATCGGATACCTGGTACCCAATTCTCGTGCAATCGAAGATCATTTCATCAATTCATATCAATATTTTTCAGTGATTATTTTATTTCAAATTAACAATCGGGAGCGTCCGATCGATCAATTATCATTAATTTAAACAAATATATTTTACACAATGCTATCTCTGTTCTGTCTTATGGTTGACAGTAGAGAATGTAATATGTTTTAAGTACCACCATTTGTACATATTTTCCAATATATTTTAAAAAATATATATATCATTTATTTTCGCCACGTAAAATAACGGTTATTAATCATATTTTAATTAATAGCAACTGATCATGTTTTTCATTACATGAGTAAATGTTTGATATTACTCAATAAGTTTACTTAATTCGCTGGCTCAGAGACCAAAATAAATTTTTCAATGAGCATGATTAAATACAAAACCGATGACCCAAGTGCATCAATCAGAGTTAGCAATAAAAGTTTAGCGGCCTTGGATCCAGTTCTTACAGGATTGGGAGCAATAAGGTAAATTAACTGTCTCCCATCCATCACTGTCAGGCCGCAAGAAACATCTTATTGTTTCCGCTCTCCGTTTCTGTGTAAACTGTGCTCTTGAGATAAATATCCTGGGTGTCTAACACACACATGAGTGGAATACAAGTACACAAGTGAAATTTAAAAAAACTAAATTGTTACACTTTTTTTCCAGAAGAAAAGTTAGCACGGTCCACTGTGCGCGTTGAGTCGAATCAAAAATCAAACATAATAATTAATCGCAATTTTCTGAGCCGATTTCAATGTTTGAGACATGGTTAGAACTGGAATTTCATATAGTCGCAGTGGTTCCGAATGTTGTCTGGATTACGATTAAGACTCATCTAATAAGTTTCCAAACTTCCTTACGTCTTTCCGTCATATGCGGGTCACAATCCACAGTTTGAGAAATCTTCATTATCAGAGTGGGTCTGCTGTAGACTGCTAGTCCCAATTCATCATTTACAATAGTTACGCGACATGGTTCTAGTTCTAGGCGGTATCTAATATACTAGTTGTTCACACGACAAATGTTTACAAAATTGTGAATATTTCAAATACGACTTACTTAACCGATTTTGTTGCCCCGCGAACTTAAAATTTATATTGATAGATCCTATATAAAATTTCAATTTCATCAAAATCAGACCAACATTAATACATTCATGTATGTACTCATGTTGGTCTGAATTTGATAAATTGAATTTTATCTGTCAAAAGAGTAATTGTTTACACACCAACTTGGGGCATAAATATTTTTTTGTATACATACATAAAAAAAATTCTCTCTGCGGCTCGTCTCCTGGACATTTTCCATATTTAAAAGCAATGATTTGTTTATTTTTAATAGCAAAATTATTTATGGCCAGACTAAGTAGTTATAGTGATACTAACAAGCAACTTGTCATCATAATAAGGCGTTACACTTGTTGGACAATTACATTAATTGTGTAAACATGATTAGTGCACGTTCTATGTGTAATCAATATGTCATTATCGCGCTAACTATAAAAATGTTTATTGAGTTGTATAATTGCATCAGTGTTAATTATTAATTATTGAAATAGGTCGATGACAAGGTCAGAATTTTTAAAAAAATATTACTATTGTGATAATTTATAGATAATGCTGCTAGATCATTATACGAACATTTAAAGTTGGTTGGAAAGAAAACAAAATATTAAAATAAACTCAGCCATCGTAAACATTTAAAATTTTGAAACAACTATTAAGAAGTCATCAACATAAACGAAATAATTAAGGTAGCTGTCACAAGCGTTTTTCGTCTAAGATCAACTCAATCGTGACGTCACGTTAGAGTATCATTTAGTATGGAGCGTTTGGATTTTATTTTTGTCATATCTTTGAAAGTATTGTCATGATCACCACCAGATCATCGCAGTAGTTTTTTCACTGGTGTTTCTAATAAATAATGTAAAGGGCTTCGAATAGTCATCAAAATAAAAATTACTAGTACTTAATATATCTTACTTCAATACGGTTCCAATGGTTGTTATTAATAAGGTGTCGCTTCTATTTATAAATCACTAGCGACCAGTCCCGGCTTCGCTCGGGTAATAGAAAATTATATACCTAATTATACACCTAAATCTTTCACACAATCTATTCTATCACGCGAATTGGACCAAAGTTCCAAAAAATATCCAATTCGCGGTTGGTCCAAAATATACGATGTTTCCAAAATTGTATAATTTACATACATATACAATATATGTAAATTATACAATTTGACGACCTCGGTGGCGCAGTGGTAAGGTTCTTGCCACTGAACCGAGAGGTCCCGGGTTCGATCCCCGGTCGGGTCATGATGGAAAATGATCTTTTTCTGATTGGCCCGGGTCTTGGATGTTTATCTATATATGTATATGTTCTAAAATATAGTATCGTTGAGTTAGTGTTCCATAACACAAGTCTCGAACTTACTTTGGGGCTAGCTCAATCTGTGTCCTAATATATATATATACTAATCACGTCTTTATCCCTTACGGGGTAGACGGACATACATAGGTACATACAGATAGGTACATTCTATGTTTTTTATCTGCTCTTGTACCAGCAAGGTATATACAATTCAAACAATAATAATTCTATCCTACTATACTTAATATAAGAAACATGTGTAATTTTATTTAATTTGGAAATAGTTTACATTGGACCAATCGCGCCTAAAGGATTAAAAAGACCTGCCACAAAACATGATGCGTAGTTTTAAAGATCTAGCGTACATGGACAAACAGACAGCGGGAAACGACTTTGTTTTATTATAATGTAGATTATTGTGTCTGAATAGTGTAGTCTTATTGCGTGTTAATAAAAGCTGATATTGCAAAACAATTTAAGCCTTAACTTTATAAAAATCACACACACTTAGTGCGTTTGTGGGTGAATTTCACGATCGTTTTGAACTCCGCCGCGGGCTCTCATTAGTGTTTATTAAATTGTACCATACACGGTAATCAATTTAATTGTCCTATTTTATAAATAAGTAAAGTACTGGTACAATGTTAATTTTATAAATGTTACATTAAAAAAAAGATTTTTTATTTAAAAAAATGTGCTACACTAATGAAACGCTACACGCCGCGTTCAAACAGTCGTGAAATTCACCCTTGTCACATAGACACTACTTCAGGGGCTACCACGGAACATAGAGCATATAACACGTCACTGCGTCCACACGATATCTCTTTTTTTCACGTTGCGTACATGATATGGGAATGAAACAGCAAGTGGATGTTGTAACGCGTCACGTGTTTGTATTTTTCGAGGTGGGCCTTCAGATTCACACTTGACATTAGATTTGCCGAGACCAGACAAAATGTATGAAACAAACGCGTTATGCATACTGGGATAGTTCGTGCAAGAGAACGCGTGCCAAATATGTGTCAGATATAACGCCATTTCAGCGGGGGACAGGGAGGGGCTGTACTGTATAGAGTCTAGTAATGTTCCCGCCTAGTTTTTATAATACTGTAATTTTTATAATTGTTTAAAATTCTTTAAAATTTAACGAATTTTATCTTAACGAATACGAGAGGAAGCTCCTCTCGCGTCGTCACAAAATTAAGGAAAGAATGCAGTACCTTCACTATGAGCTACTTCCAGAGATTCTCTACAGCGCCCTAAGGAGTACTTGGGATGCAAAAATGAATTTTGTTTACGTACGAGCCATTTTTATTCAACTACCCTGCAATAGTTTACTGGCCCCCGTGTGTCGTTAAATTTTTAATCTGTTTGTTTTAAATAAATCTTTAGTTTGAATATCGTACTTGTTATCATAAGTATTGTTTGTATTATAGTGATAGTGTTTGTTTGTGCTTGTATTGTGCCACATCCTACTTAGCTATTTAACGATTTTGTGTGAAAAGTCTATAGGTCTATAGGTACAAGATTTTATGTAACTTGTAATGTATGTTAGGGTAATAACTCAATTTTGAAGAAGATATCTTCAAACGATTTAATTGAAATTTTGTACACACGTTTATTTTTGATTACAATGCATTATTATAATACGCATAACTAGATAGTGCATCCAGGAACGGCTCCCGACGAGGGTTTACTTTTTGTCACATATTGAATGCAATTAAGATCTCATTGACAACAATAAAAAAAATTTTGAAATAAAGGTTTTTGTGTAGCAACACAGATTAGGTAAATAAAGAAAAGGCATGTACAGTCAACAGCACATCAACCTACCCAAATTCATTGCAAACACGCCGTTATTACCGCGCCATAGAGGTCCATGCAGGGTAATTTGATGTGCCGTTGACTGTACATGTTATATATATGTAAACATATGTATCGTAAGCGAATAATTTTATACTGTTCCCCACGATTATAACAACAACGCTGCACTTATCCCGGACTGAACAAATATTATTCTTTAATCCGGCACACCATATATTGTGGACAGTCACCGGAATCAATGTGATTTTTTTTATTTCCATTTTTAAGCTAGGGCGCTGTAATCAACATTTATCGCTGTGCAGTGTAAACGTACTTTGTTGTTTGTTTTTCTCTTATCACATAACGGCCAGCCCTATAGGTAGGCTGGTGGAATGAAATTAAACGTTTTATTTTTTTTTCTGTGAAAGGTTTTTTTGTTTTAATAGGTATCTTAAGAGCTCTAGAGCCCTATATCTGTCTATGACTAATCTCCGTCGCTGGGGACAAGAACGTTGCGTTTTCGTCAACAGGATTTATAGCTTCACTATCTGCCGCGTAAAAGTAGCCAGCGTTCTTGGCAAGACCAACGGGCAATTTTGATTACTTACTTTAGTTTTATTAGATTTAATATATTATTTGATTTCCCTTTTTAAAATTAACTAACTAATTAAGTTCCTGCCTGACTACATTTTAAGATCTTAAAACAAGACCTACCTGTTTTGTCCAATAAAATACAGATTTTTGATTGCTTAAAATTAGTTTTAGATTTGGATTTGTTAAGCCCTTGTCGTTTGGGGCTTTATGTTGTCGAGGGAATTATTGCTGTGTACCTATAAAGTCAACTCTAAAGGGATTTCAACGCTAAATTTATTCGAATCTATGCTAATATAATATGGTTGTGCCGTTTATTTTGCGATTTAAAATTGCCAGACTGATCGTAGATGGTGACATGTATCTAGTATATACCTACCTAATTGTAACCGCTAAACATAGCACAAAACATGATAAGATTGGAAATTTATCTTTGCATAAAGAAGCCAAAGTATCTCGTCTACAACTTCGTATTTTGTACCACAGACAGAAATATATATATTCAATTTACACAACTGCACAAAATGCACACAGTTTCGCAATATTCTTTGCCACACCCAGGTGATATCGATTAGCAAATGCCTTATCAAAACCCGCTATCACTGATACCGGTTATCAGTAACGTCTGTCACGTCGAAGGAATGATTTCGTATGATTTTCAATAAAAAAATAATTTGTACAAAATTTCAGCTCAATCGGTTGAAGATATCTGCTTCAAAATTGTGTTGCAAGATTCCAACCGAACATACACATTGCAATCACTTGTAAATGAAATCTTGTGAAGATCTTCAAATCTTAATTAGCTGATCAACCATTTTGATTAAAAGGTTATTAAATATTTGATTAAAGACACTTAATTAATAGTTATACAACGATTAATAAAAATGTGGTAAGAGAATAACGTATTAATAATAATAATAAAGTTTATTTCGTCCCAATTGTGATGTCAACTACTGGAATCATTCCTAAGTATTTACACCATAGCCTCCAACTTCTTGATCTGAGACCCTCTACTTACATACCTATGCAAAAAGCCGCCATCTTAAATACATGTCGTATTTTCCGAAAGTTTCTCCAAATGGACGAAAATGGACAGACTGACCTAGGATCGTAAAATAGATAAAAACTTATCATTTACTTGGTTTACGCCCGTAAATGATATGATAATACCAGCTCATGCTGAGAAAAAGAAACACATAAAAATATAATGATCGTATCAATAGTTCATCAATATGTAGCTCACAAATACCGTTTCACACCAAATATGATCCCATACTATAAGTATCAGTGACATTAAAATTTATTGGGATAGGACTATCATAACTGACAAAACAATTCACTTTCAACAGACCCGACATTACTGTGCACGATAAAATTAATAAAAAAGTTTACCTCATAGATATTGCAGTACCTAATACACATAATCTACAGACGACTATCTCTGAAAAATTAAATAAATATCAAGACCTAGCAATCGAAATCAAAACTCAGTGGAAAGCCCAAACTGTTCACATTATACCTATAGTATTGTCTTCAACTGGCATCATACCTACATCTCTGAAACACAGCTTGAACACCTTAGACATACCAGATTATACACTCTCCTTGATCCAGAAGGCTAAATAATGCCGAATCACACGTAAATTCCTAACTTCGTCTACCCTCACGTCTACCTTCAGCATATAAAACTTTTCCCTCTTACGCTTGGCTTCGGCCCGCGTATGAGGCGTATACCCTTGTTTATATTCTTTTTAAAAAAAGGAGACAACATTTATGAAAGTATAATAATATATGAACTTTATTGCCCATAAACACATTAGGTACACAAAGAATAGAGTTTAGGTACATATGGAGCAAAGGCGGACTTATTGCTCAGCAATCTCTTCCAGCCAACCTTTGGGTAGAGAAGAGGAACAAATTAGCAGGGGGTGGGCACAGCAACCGGCAAATACAATGAACATAATGATATATATACATACATTAAGTCTTAAATATATTTCACAAGCTTTTAGCCGTAATTAATTTACACGTGTTAAAATATTCATATTGAGATAGCATATTTATAGGTTGTTCTAGCGGTGGTTTCATGTTATTAACTCACCTATTAAAACAAGTTTCCACGCGGACGAAGTCGCGGGCAAAAGCAATCTTATAACCACATTCGCTATAGTTATAAACCCGAGCTCTGAAACAACTGTTACTTTAAGTCGTAGATCACGAGTAACCAGAACCGGTCCGCAAAACCAGATCCGAGAGTAGCCAGCCAGTTTCCTAGTTGAGCGACTGAACGCTGCACGACGCTGCGATTTTTTTGTTCAGCCACAAAAAGCCTTGGCTTATGGCTTAAGCTATTAAAAACACACGTTGCCTGTGCTGCGTGTGTATGCTATTCAAATTGTCGTCCAAACCATTGAAATACGTGAGTAGAGATTTGTAGAATGCTACAGTTCATTGCCCTACAGATTTATTTCCTTTCATGCTTTCTAAGTTACAGTTAAACTATTAATGTAATAAATATTGATGAACTATGAAGTTTCATGACATTATACTAAGACTAAATTTATTAAAATTACATTAATTTCATTCTTACAGCGTGTGTTAATGCTGACCAAGGTGTCAGATTCTATACAAGTCGCGTAAAGGTATCTGATAGGTTGTTTAGGCAAAATATTCCATTTATATTGCTTCAAAATTTCATCAATTTGTTGTCTTTATTTCTGTGCGTACACTATTGATTGAAATTAAAAACTCCAAAATAAAAACAATTTGACATTATTGTCGCGCTGCCTCACTGCGTCTACCGCTCACCTAGGACGAGGTAAGCGATGAATCTTTGCTGGTATAGCGTTGTGTAGAAATGCAATGTGATTGTCTCTGTACCGGCGAGTACTTGCTTTTGCATACAGCTTCGCCCGCGTGATTTTATTCATATATGAAATGCTGATATTCCTTTGTTCCTTAAAAATAATATAGTATGTAGTCTATTATCCGTAAGCTTCAAAATTCTTTTGTCTTTTTCAGGTAAGTTCGTGATTTTTATTATGCTCTACTAGAGACAATGAATGCTGTTCATTAGATTTAAGAGAATATACTAATAGTAGGTAAAATTTTTAATGATATTTTGTCTCATTAAAGCACCTATATAAATTCGTTTTTGAAACGCTTTTTAAATACAAGGAATAAATAATTACATATGGACAAATCGGACATATTAACTTAATCCCAAAGAATCGACGTCAATCAAGATTCGACACTTGTGTTCAACGTCTACTATATTATATAACATAACCAGTTAAATGTCAAAAAGCTTACACATAACAGTATAACATGACCTTTAGGCTGCAGAGGTCGTAAAAAATGTAACTTCGACTCACATGTCATACAACCCATATAATAAGACATAACATAAAACATACACACTACATACATACATACATACACACATCCTGACAAACTTTCGCATCCTACTAATATTACTATTACTAACTCAACGATACTATGTTTTATAACAAATACATATATACATCCAAGATCTAAGCATATATAGACACAGACATCGGGGAGCAGCTTTGTTTTATACTATATAGTAATTATTGAACAAATAAAAATATGAGAATCCCTCCATTTATAAATGCCAAAGTTTGTGAGGATGTATGTACTGGACGGATTATTATGAAATTCGGTACACGGGTAGAATATAACCTGGAATAAAACATAGGGTACTTTTTATCCCAGAATTCCCACGGCAGCGAAGCCCCGGGGCGCAGCTAGTTTATCATATAAGTAGAATCGATGTCCATAACAGAATCGACAACCTGGACCAAGAGATTCCTTATGCAGATCTGCGGCCTGCGAGATAAGACGACCGATTTAACGTGACCCCAAATGACCCCCATTTTGCTTACCGTTGATAACACATGATTAATACTGGAATGTGTCTTGTTTACTATGCTGTGTAATAATTGTTATACCTACTTATAAGAATATGTTGCATTTAATATTAGCTCACGTAATAGTTATAAATTTTACCAGGTTGCTCCTCCAATTTTCCTGATATCATCCATCCATATTTTCGCTGGTTTACCTCTTCTTCTATTTCCTGATATTATTTGTATCCATTTAATTCTGCTGTCTCTCATCATATATCCAGTCCAACGCCACTTTAGAACAGGAACTATTACTGAGGCATAAAGTTCCACGCCTTAACTAAGACATGACATGTGGCATAATTTGACACGTTGCTAATACGAAGAACGCGCTGAATACTTGGTCTGCACCAGCCTTAACGCGTGCCATTTAGCCTCGGAAGTCGGAAGGTTGAACTTACACCGTTACAAACTTTGCAATTCTGCCCTGACAAATCTTTTGCATTACTGCGTGCGGCAGTCGTGATAGCCATCCAACTGTTGTTTACGAACTTCGAGAAACATCACAGGAAATCGTAGGCGTTGCGTAAAATTAATCCGAAGTCGACGGATTTTCATGTAAATCCTGACATTTTATAAAACGAAGTTCTCTACCGCGTCTGTCTGTCCGTTCACGATAAACTCAAAATCTACTATACGGATTTGCATGCGCTTTTCACCAATAGATAAAGTGATTCCTGATGTTTTAGGGGTATATTTTATTATGATTTTAGCGAAGCCGGGACGGGCCGTTAGTTACGTATAAACTGTCTCGGTCGAGTAGTTGAAGCGTGTCTCTGTGCTCTCTCTCTCATCTGAACGTCTACGCCCTTACCCAGCCTACTCAGCCGTTGAGCGTCGGAGCCCAGGGTCCCTTTCCCCTATTTCGTCTCCACTTCGCGCGGTCGTCTGCGTCTCTAGTCATACCATTGATTTGATACGCATTAACGATATCAAGCCAGCACTTTTTGGGTTTCATCTTCAGCCTGGGCCGAGCGGGAATTGCGCGTATAGCCTGACATATGTTCCCTACGTAATTTGCCAATCTACGTAAGACGTGACCGACACTTGTCTGCTACAGCTAAAACTGCCGCGAATATGTGAGTTCCTCACGTGGTCGATTTCCCACCATTCCAAGTGAGCTTCGCGATGGCTGATACGTCAATGCGAGAGGAACTGAAGGCCTACTATGAATTATACAAACTCGTAGCACGTACTACTAACGTCCAAATGCTGTCTCTTTTTTCCATATCGTGTACACATCATATGAAAATAAGAAAGAACGTGTGGACGCAATGACGTGATACGTGTTATATGTTTCGTGGTAGCCCCCTGGTCAGCTATAATCACCAGTTATGGTACCAATGGAGGGATTCTCATATTTTTATTTGTTCAATCATTATTATAGAGTATAAAACAAAGCCGGTCCCCGATGTCTGTGTCTATGTATGCTTAGATCTTGGATGTTTATCTATATATGTATTTGTTATAAAATATAGTATCGTTGAGTTAGTATCCCATAACACAAGTCTCGGACTTACTTTGGGGCTAGCTCAATCTGTGTGATTTGTCCTAATATATTTATTTATTTATCTATCAACGCAACGGGTTTTTTTTAAATAGAGTGATTCAAGTGGAAGGTTGCTGTACAAGAGAAGCCGGGCTGAGCCACTAGTATTTTATATTCTTCTTTATCAGCACTCATGTCATCACAGAGTCATTTAACCTTTTATTTATAAAAACGTTAAATCATACTTAAGCTACAGAATAGTTGTCACTATCGCACTTTAAATAATTGCCATTGACAGGAGAAGACAAAACATATTGTAAGTTAAAGTGTGCTTTATCTTTTTTATGAATAAGGAAGTGAATATCCAATTTTGAATGCAAAGTATTGTAATTGTGTTTGGTATCAGCAATACATGCTTAAATAAATAAACAATAGTTCTAGTTTATAATTTTGGGTAGGTTGATGTGCTGTCCATTGTAGTATAGTTTTAACTCATTTGTCGATTATGGAAATATCGTGACTGGCGGATATTCCCGTTTACGTTGTGTGTGTGTTGTGTATTAGTAACGGTAGGTTAAGATTTCATTGTTACTGACAAATGGACTCAGTCTGAATAAATGAATGTATTATTTATTATTCCTAATATTTCTGTGGCGTATGCTTTAGGAAAATTGATTCATCCTTATCTTTACATGTTATAAAACAAAGTCTGCCACGTCTGTCTGTCTGTTCGCGATAAACTCAAAAACGACGACACGTATTTTCATGATCAGGATAGTGTGATTCCTATGGAAGGTTTAGGTGTATAATTTATTATGTTTTTACCTGAGCGAAGCCGGAACGGGGCGCTAGTTGAATATACAATAGTGGAACATAACGTGGTAAATGATTGTGGAACTGTGAGGAAAAATATCATCACTGTGTCACTCGATTGTGACAGAGAGCCGACATCGTCACGAACCAAGTAATTTCTCATTTACCTACATGAATAGGTAGGTAGTTACGCACAGCATAACATTATCCCTTGCGAGGTAGACAGAGTCTCATCTCGTCGAGTCGCTCTCGACTCGACTGATCCTCTGATCAGTCGTGCTCATTGTTGGAATCTTCAATACATATAATAAAATTGAAGAAAGGCCAAATTTGTAAATTGGATATATTTTTTTAATTCTTCATGGAATATACTTAGTTACTGATATAGATGACGAAAATATAGTTTTGGAAATGTTTGTCTGTCTGTCTGTCTGAACGCGTATAACTCTAACTAAAAATCTACTGGACCGATTTGCTTGAAATTTGGTATGTAGGTACCTTATATACCGGGTTAACATCTTAGATACATTACATCCCGGTACATGGTCAGGTTCCCGTAGGATAATTGAAAAACTAATTATGAATCACAAATGCCTCAGAATCCCGGGTTAACATCTTATAGACATTTCGTCCCGGAAAATGTGGAGGGTCTTGTAGGAAAATTAGATACATTTCATCCCGGTAAATGGTCAGGTTCCAGTAGGATAATTGAAAAACTAATTATGTTAATAATATATTATATTTTATTTGTAAAACATGTACGTGATTTGTGATCTTCAAGTGTCTGAATTGTACTTCTGTTTCGACGAATAAGATTTGTAATTGTGAGGTCATGGGAATCGAGTGTGTCATGCTCACTCAAATGGTCAATCTGGTGGTGGCGTCGTGGGCCGGGTCGTGAGGTTCCCTCTATTATGGTTGAGCTACGCGATGGCTGTCCCATGCGTCAACTCGTGAAAGGGTGCTGCCGGAGAGAACTGGTCATCTCGTTTCTCATATATTTTCATGTTAGTTAATTGTATTTCACATCTATCTATATATTATAATCAGCACTCG
The DNA here is from genome assembly GCF_027563975.2 of Plodia interpunctella. NCBI lineage: Eukaryota > Metazoa > Arthropoda > Insecta > Lepidoptera > Pyralidae > Plodia > Plodia interpunctella. The sequence goes on from NC_071313.1 coordinate 7,315,629, forward strand.
GATCACAATCATAACCTGTTTTGATATACCTTTTGACTATGTACATTATGTACTTTTATATATTATTAGAAAAAAAAAAACATTGTAAGAAACAATAATGGTAAGCCGATCTGGCATGATAGGGACCAATACTGTTCAAATGAGTTTCGTTCGGCATTTCTTCTCAGTAGTGGTCGTTCCGAAATGCCAGTAGTTTGTAGCTTGTGAGAAATAACTATAAATATAAAAATTTACGAGAAAAGTGCCTGTGAAGGTCTAATTTCTGAATAAATGATTTGAATATGAATCAAAAATTCCCCGGAATCCCGGGTTAACATCTTATAGACATTTCATCCCGGAAAATGAGGAGGGTCCTGTAGGAAAATTAAAATAATAATCCACGAAGCGGATTTACTTTAAAATTTTGTAGAAAGTGTAAACAAATTTTTCTATCGATGAAAGTCATATAATTGGAAGGTATCAATTTACAATTTAATTTTGTTATATTTTAGTTTTGAACATGAAGATGATTGATGGCGCCACCAAGACTTTTAAAACGCGCTATGGTTTCGCTCAGACAAAATGATATATATATATATATCGGAAGTACAATATATATATATATATATATATATATATATATATATATATATATATATATTGTACTTCCGAAATAAATCACTAGATGGCGCCACTAAAACTTTGGAAATGGGAAGGACACACGTAGTGGGGAACGGGACGAGACATATTGCAAAAAACATGATGGCATAATATATAGGAAACGGTACGGGATATCTACTTTACATTACATAGCAGGAAGCGGGATTGGACAAGTTTGCGGGACGAAACACGCAGCGGGAAACAGGAAATGGAACTAAAGATGAGAAAAAATGCGAATTTGAATCATATATGTTTACCAGTCTTACAGAGTACGCGATAAAAAAATACTGAGATATTTCTATGAAATTCACGCGGGCGAAGCCGCGGGCAAAAGCTAGTTTAGATAATAATTTCACATTTCCATTGTTGTGTTACCACTTTAGCCCTGTCAAAACTGATTAAGTACGTGTATTTCTGAATTAGCTGCGGGAGTTCAAGATTCCAGGAAGGAGCTCTTTGATAAATATACTTTACTTGTGTAATTTCTGTCAGTTCAGCCAGTAATTAATTTCTCCAGTTAAGTGTTTTATTTTATTACATGAAAACACGTTCCCGACACGCCCTTCGCCCGAAGAACAGAGTTCTATGAAAAATGGCATTTGGCCACTTTTCATGAAATATGAAGAAACAATATACTTATGTAAAAAAACGAATTAAATAATATCTCTATCGCCCGCGGCTTCCCTCGTTAAAATTTCCCTCGGGAATAGTTCTTTTCCGGCATAAAAGGAGAGGATTTCAAGAAGATTGGATGAGTAGATAGAACGTGAAGAGGTAATAAACTAGCATTTATAATATTAGTCACGCTTAGGGTAAACAGCACAAAACGTATTTTTAACGAATTTTTTTTGTCATTTGCAATATTTACCAAGTTGAAACACTCTCAGTGCTTCAACTAATCCATTTACACACACAAACACACAGCTCTCTCATTTATTTTCATTATAGCCAGACTAAAATACAAAGAAATCCAATATTAATTGATAGGACGTTCTTTGTATGACCTCATCCAAAATCTTTTTGTTTACAAACTATAAAAAAAAATGTTGTCGAAACGTATGAGGATTAAGTGACAATTTAATTAATTTTCCGATTGGACGAATTTAAGTAAATTATAGTAAGATACAGATGATTGATACGAAAAAGGATGCAATACGACACACATTACGTATACCATTTTTCAAAAGGATATCTTTTGTCTTTGTTTTTATCCTATTTCTATTTCTTGCGTTTTCGACATTTGCACGATATCGAATTTCGACATTTGGTATACGATCATGCAGTAAGACTGTCAACGGTCGGTTGACAGTGCGAACTGTAATCCGATGTTCTCGATAAAACGCTCCACTAGATCTTGTTTATTTTCCTTGTTTTAACTACTAGACTAAACTGAACTGTAAGGGTCAGAGGTACTTAATTTAACCCACGTTTTCGGTCTCACCTCGTAACTATGTGGATGAGACAACCAACCTCGCGTAATTCTTCGGGGAATGAGGAGGTGTGCGGGTATACTTTAATCTTATTGGTCATAATTCAAGCATCGTGATTGGTCGTTTACATTATCAAATTTGGTTAAATCTAAAGGAAATTTTCACTATGTCTTTAAGGTCATTTTTATTGAATATCTTAATATATTGTTAATTTATATATACATATTTGCTATTATCGGAGCTGCCGTAGAATCAAAAAATCAAATCAAAATCAAAGAACGTTTGATTTTGATTTGATTTTTTGATTTAGAGCGTTCGTAGCGGCTGTCGTTGTGGCGTGTGGTTCCGCCCTATAATATGATCAGTCCGTATCATCACATAGATGTCGTACTTAGCAACTAGGGGACACATGGACTTGCCAGCTCATAGACTGCAATAGTATTCCCAATGAGGGTTGACGTCAGACGGGAATCCGAATCTTCAAAATTTCAAGGGTTTTTTTTACGCTGACACTGGGCTTCGGGTTGTAACAGCTCAGAATGCAACTGTGAACAAGTGAGACTCCATATCTAAGCAATTCATGCATGTTTTGCTCAATAAGCGTCCATTAGTTATTATTAACTACAGTATTTATTATCAACCAATTTTCATCGAACTAGTACGGGCGGTTTATCCGTGAAAGCGGATTGACGGACTTCGCATTTAAAATATTTTCTTAACTTATTGACAAATGAAAATAAATCTTATATAATAAGATATTTTTGGGCATATTAGATATATTCATACACAAGATATACAAGCGTTGTAAAACATTATCAAACAAATTATTCTTTTATGCTTTCCTTATTTTAGGAGCTTTGTGATCACATTTCAGATAAGTAGAGTAAAACGAGAATTCGGTGGAGATTTCACAATTCTCTTCTGTCTGACGTCTGGACGTTAACGTTCTATTTGTTAATGTTAATGAGCAACTCCGATTAGATTGTTTGACAAGGCCGATCTTAACAAACGCGCCTTACTAACAAATGAGAATTTTTAACTCAAAATGATAAGTAGAGGACGCGAGTGAGATTTGTCAGGATCGTGGCAAGTGGATATATCCGATCTACTGTCCACGTGAAACAGGCTTAATAATATGTGTGAATCCAAAAGACCAGCATTTCCATTAATCCTGATAATACTGGCAGTCCTCAGGGCACATTACCACTCTTCTATTTCTTTTTGCCACTTATCCTCAGTGGAACCAGTCCGCGCCACAATCATCAATAATAAACATTCCCACTGCTGGGGCACTGGCCTTCCTTGCCTTTGGGTTAGGAGTTGAGCCATGACCAACCACGCAGCCTCATTGCGTATTGGCGGGTTTTAACGACTGCAAATACAACCGGGACCAACGTGCCATACGAAGCTCAAAATAATTTTCGTCACCCATCCGTCTTGGATGTTTATCTATATATGTATTTGTTATAAAATATAGTATTGTTGAGTTAGTATACCATTTTTTTTTTTTTTAACGTGTGGAAAGACCCTCGTCCCGTCCATCCGGCCACGGGAAGCCGGACAGGTGTGTGGGACTTGAACCCACTAAAACCACACGATGCCAACGCCAACCGCATTTGTGCCGGGACCATGTGCTACTCTCGCTCCACAGCCCGGCGCGGCGGCCGCTACCACGGCGGCCTCGGCTCGGCCGCTCTCCTCGGAGCGGCCAGCGGGACGGCTCGTCAGCCTTCAGTTCTACCCGCTTGGGTAAAGGCGCGCTTGGCATGGGCGCGCCTTTCTACCCGGGGGCCGTTAAGCCGGGCGACGGGAAATCCCGTTTCCGCCACCCGACCGGCCCTATTGTGGGGGCAGCAGGTGCAGGGCGTATGCCCGCCTCCTGCGCCCTGTGCGCCGGCGGCGAATGGGGAGGTCGGTTGTATCCTCCCTCTCCCTTTCCGCCGCCTCTTTGCGGAGCATTACGCTCTCCGCAAAGGCCTGCACCGCTGTCCACGACGTCTCGCTGTCGGCCATCTGTCTTACGACAGCCGGCAGGGAGAGGTCGTCCCCCACAACCGCGCGCAGCTGCGCGCGGTCTTCGTCCCAGGCTGGGCAGTCCTCCAAAGTGTGCTGGGCGTCCTCGTCAGCACATCCGTCGCAATGGTGGCAAACGGCAGACGGCTCACGCCCCGCTATTCGACACAGATACCCCCCGAAGCAACCATGCCCTGAAAGCATCTGCGTCAAGCGGTACGAAAGCGAACCGTGCTGAAGCAGCACTATTCACCTACCAGCCAGCCGCTGGGCCAAAACTGGACGAATAGCCTCGACGGTTCTACGCCCAGCAGAGGGCCGCTCCAACCTGTGGCTCCACTCCTGAATGCTGCGCTGACACAGCTCGTTGCGGCGCCCCGCAATCTCCCTAGGTGCTGGCCGGTGGCCCCGGGCTAGTGCCTCCTCACGCCATTTGAACAGAGACGCGAGGGTCCTGGCTTCTAAGTCCCAAGGAATACTACCGGCCAGCATGCACGCTGCCTCACAGGAGATCGTGCGATAACCTCTGGAGGCCCTGATTGCCATCACCCTCTGCGGACGTCGCAGAAGAGCGATATTTTGGTTACTCAGGGCCTCTGAGTTAGTATACCATACCACAAGTCTCGAACTTACTTTGGGGCTAGCTCAATCTGTGTGATTGATTTGTCCTAATATATTTATTTATTTATATTTAACACTGGTGTCAGATTTCATTCAAGTCGCCTAAAAGCATCTGACATGACTTTTACGACAACGCAACTAAGCAATGGAAACACGCTCTTAGCTGGCTTTTATTAACTCGTTCGTATAGTGTACTGAGCTAAGGCCATTTCTCTCAATTTGTTCAGTTAGGTTCACCGCACACTCGCTTTAAGTACACTCAGCAATCAAATTAGATTGATAAACGTTTATACGTACAGTTAAAACAATAAACAGTCTCTATAAACTGAAAAGTTTGTTTAAACGTGCCAATCTTTATAAAATTACATTGAAAACTTTCTCTCGGCTTACGTTCGGGGCTGTGAAGCCGCGATGCTCACAATCAGCGTAGAAATAACCTTAAAGTTTTGAAGATTCGGCTGTGATTTTAAAACGGGCCGCCTGCCTGACGTCAACCCTCCTTGGATATGCTATTGTTGCCTATCATCGGCCAAGGCTATGTGTCCCTTAGCGTACGATATCCACGGGAGGATATGTCCTATAAACAAAGCGTGTGGCCCCACGCTTTGGTTCACCGTCTATACTGTTCGTTAGTCTCACAAAGAACACATGCAAGTTACCATAAAGTTTAATAAGCTAAGCTGTTAACTTGTTCGTCCCTCGGGCAGTCTAGGTACTTCATAATCTTGTTTGCTATAAGTCTATTAAAATTTTGCTCTTTTACCGCATTTTAGGGTTCCTTGACACTAATTAATTAACATTCAAGTTTGGTACGAAAACAAACCTTTGATCGCTGCAGTGAAGTTTCTTGTTTTTTTTTTCCATACCTATAAGAAATTATTTTTGTTCCCACTTTGTGCACCTGGACTCAAACAGGTGAATCTATTCTGAATTTTTTGGTATTCTTTGTCATTCATTCATAGATTGCGACTTTATAAATACATAATTCTAGTGAACTTTTATTTATCACACCTACATACTATATAAGATAGGTATTGATATAAAACTCTTTAAATCAGCATAATCAAGCACGTCTACAGATTTACTTATTAAACAGAAAAAACAAACATTATAAATATCCTGTTAATATTATAAATGCGAAAATTTGTGAGGATATATGTGTGTGTGTATGTTTGTTACTCTTTTCTCGCAAAAACTATTGGACGGCTTGTTAGGTACACGGGTAGAATAGGAATAACACACTTTTTATATCTCGAAATTCCCACGGGAGCGAAGCCCCGGACGCAGCTAGTTTCTAATACGTGAGAATGTTATAGCCAAATCATTCTTCATTCTTCAAGTAAATTTTTAAATATTTGTTTGTTCCGGTGGCGGTCGAGACGGCCGGTCCTTGGTGCCAAGAAGCCAGGGAATTTGTTAGTGAGATAGGACGTCGCTTACGGGACAGGGGTTATGATTACCGCTCTGGGTAGTACCTGGTTCAAAGGCTGTCCAAAGCTATTCAGAGAGGGAATGCTGCAAGCATAATGGGCACTTTTGATCCGGGTACTATTCGGGGCGGCATTTTTGATTACATTTTAGTTTTTATTTTTATTTTACTTTTTACTTTATTTTTTATGATTTGTTGTAAAATATTATTGGATTTGAATAAATGAAATTGCTCAATTGTAAAACACTTTAAACGATTTAATATTTTTAACAGAACCCTAACTTGCGCCGCAACGATTCTCTCTTCGCCGGCTTCGTATTACATACTAGAAATCCACAAAACAAAGGGATTTTTGGGAATTAAGAGCCCTTTTGGACATCCTTTTGTGTCGTAATGACAGTAATTTTAAAAATGAATTATCTTCTCATATTTTGTTCTCGGTTTTGAGAATTTCAAAACATTTTCTTGATATAGAGACGGTAGCAATGGATTTTATTATAAATAGCATTTAATTTGTTAGTTACATTAATCGCGGTATAATCTAAAAGCCTGTACATTGCAAGACTCACAATTTGAGAGATTTTCGAAAAAAAAATCACTGCATTCGGTATCCCTTCATATACATCGAGAAAGCAGGTCAGGCTGATAAGTAGTTATTTATATAAAATTGACAACCTTTGCTTCCTTCTCCAAAATCAATATTTTTACTATTCTTACTAATATTATAAATGCGTAAGTTTGTGAGGATGTACGTGTGTATGTACACATGTTTGTTACTCTTTCACGCGAAATCTACTGGACGGATTGTTATGAAATTTGGTACACGGGTGGAATATAACCTGGAATAACACATAGGGTACTTTTTATCCCGAAATTCCTACGGGAGCGAAGCCCCGGGGCGCAGCTAGTAGGCAATATTTTTTCTAATATCATTGACTGAACTGATATCGGATTTATCCTTATCTATGCTTTCTATTTCTATAGATTTTAACGTTGATCTGTTTACATAATGATTGTTTCACCAACAATAATTCAGTTTCTTTATTTAGATCTAGACATCTGACTCGAAATAACCTTACTTTAATATTCCCTCAGAAGCTCCAATTTGCAAATCTTTTAAAATCCTAAGAAGGTATACTTACCGAAGGATTTACTAAGATTAGCTTTAAATAAAACCTTTTTCCAAGTATTATTCTGTCGATACCCTAAATCGGACGATTACCACCATCCGAATATTCCTAGCAATTGGAGACGGAAGATAAATATACTGTATATGTGGCACAGAATTTAGAATAAGATAACTATAATGCGTTTGTGTGTGTGTGTGTGTATGTCTGTCCGTGGCATCGTAGCAGCCAAACGATTTTATTGAGAGTATGTACACGTACTTACTCTCAGTAAAATCGTCGTTATCGTCATTCTCTAATGATAGTTAATTAAGAGTTTTAGCTATGTTTGGAAATGTGCGTTTACGTGTTTGGAAACCGTCACATCTTTTCCAGCAGATGAGACTGATGACGAATAACCTCAAAATAAACAATGCTGTCGCCGTGTATCTATCTATAACACAATAACGTACCGCGAATCATAGCGAGCGCCAGAGCAACAAATTATACTATTATGAGAGCAGATGAATTTCTATTTATCTTTTTCTTTCAAATTCTGCGACCCGTTGATATTTACATGCGTTGCCATATTCGAATATTAGTCTAGCGGATATTATCCAAAATGGCGATGTCCAAAAAGAAATGTTCATGAGATATGATAACTACTTCTTCTGTTATATAAACTACGGCCATTGACCTAACGGAATACTAAGTATTTGTTCTATCTACAGTATGTCTATAAAGAAAAGAAAATTGATAAATGACATTTTTTTTTTGCCATTGCAATACCTACCAAAGATTAAGATTGTGTTTCCAGCCAAGAGACACTTTAAAACTGACTGTAACTTTAGCAAATTCGACAATCGACAAACAATGAAAAAAGATTTGTTTAATATTTTCTACATAAATTTTAAAAGTCAATTAAAAACCTCAAATTTATTCAACAGTACCTTAAGTTAGTGACGCTCTAACGAGCCAGATAAGCTTGTTTCTCTGTATCTCTTCTCGGTTAGGTTATAAATGTTTTAACCTGTAGTTTGTAAACAATACTTGTTAACTCAAAAAACCATTGAAGGAAAAATCCTAAAACGGGCATCATTGTTATGTCAACAACGCCTCTGATTGTCAGCTCCATGCGAACTTAATATTTCCCAACCTTACCAGAATAAGTTATAGGTCTAATAATAACAAAGGAGCGGCCACAATGATAGCTGATTCTGCACAATAGGCATAATAGGGCAAGGGATGGCCCCTTTATGTCAGGTATATAGGGGAACGCAATCGAAGAAAGTGGTATTGGATCGGAATGTCTGGAGGGGGACAGGAATATTGTACCTAACTAGCTTGTATAGAATACTGCATCCTTAGGACCCTCTCTCTCATGTGAATGCATTCTCAGTTGCCGAAGTCCAAGGTCCACTTGTCTGCTTTTTTACAACTACAATGTATACCTATAGGTATACATTGTGTATGGGTAATATAATATATTATATTACCCTATAGTTACCCTGTTGATTACTAGCTTTTGCCCACGGCTTCGTTCGTCCCTATGTCCTTTTCCATACTTCAAACTACATGTATGCAAAATTTCAAGAAGATTGGTTGAGTAGATAGAGCATCTCTTCATGCTAACAAACAAATAAACAAACAAACTTACTTCTGCATTTATAATATTAGTTAGGATATAGAATTTTGTAATGTTAAGTGTAAAGCATCCGAAAACTGATAAATTGATATAAACGTGCACACCGAATGCGTATAAAGCACGTGCATAGCAAAATTGTATGGAAATTTAGGTGTACACAAGCGTATACACGCATGCGTATGAATTATCTACAATCGTGCACCAAAATTGAAGGAATTCGATAATTTGAACGAAAAATATAAATAAAAACCAAATATATCAGGCTTTATTACATACTAGTTGTTTCGGCAGCTCCGTCCGCTGCGCAAATCTTTTGGAAATGTTCTTCCGCTGTGAAGGCTTTTTATCCCTTAGTCCCTTATACGACACTCACGGGAGAATATGTAGAGTTATCTTTACATCTTCACTAAAACACAATTATACATGTTCTTCTCAGTCAGAAGGTCTAAGTCATCATGTAAAGGAAACTCCAGTCGTAAATTACGTGGGTTCCCCCAGGACTCGGCTACCCAGTTCAAGCCCAAATTACGACAGTTGTAAATCGAAATGACACCGCAAAATAAGATGGCTGGTTTTATGTAAAAGTGCGCCATGCGAATAAGTTCACATTGTTCTAGTTGAATGTCAAGTGTTCTCGTTTCTAAAGGATCTTTTACACCAATGTCTGGCCACGGGTTATGGCCAGCCATTTGTTAGACATCCGGACATTCACTCGCTTTCTGTCAATGCACGTTAAAATTGATAAGATTAAAAAGTTACTTGTTCTTTGTCCTGGGTAATTTTTAATGAGTGTTTTTTAAACGATCAACAAAGTATTCGTATTTTGACCAGCAATAAAATATATATTGTTAGCTAAAGTATCTAATTGGTCAGCCGATAATTGTAAAATGGTTTGAAATTTATATCATTTTGAAGAGCAGAATATTTTTTTGGTCAGGCGAATAACTAATTGGGCGACAACTTATGAGCAGCAAATTTTTAAATTACATTACATTTTGCATAATTTTGAACAGCAAAATAATTATTTGGGCAGCACCAATTGGTTTTTTGACGTGACAACGTCTTAAATTAGGTTGCGGCTGGGAGTCACTTATGAAAAAGTGTAACGCCCGGTAACGTTACGATGAGTCACCGAGGGAGAGAGACGCAAGGCATTCGGCGGGCCTCTCTCTCGTTTCGTTTCGTTTAGTAAACAATATATATTTCTATTGTTAAAATTTGTGCAATTCTTATTTTCATTCAATTCCTTGTTCCTATTGTGCAATTTAATTATATTCATATCAATAAATATTCTACCGAGAAAAAGACGTTGTCACGTAAAATCTTCGCCCGTAAAACCGACTTTACAGGCAACCATTTTTTTTAAATAGAAAATCTTACTCGAATCTTTACTTTCCCAATTTGAATCACTCAGAGATGCAAACTTGCGAACAAGATTGTGTTGTTACTAATGTGCGAGCGATGTTTGATAAGAATAAAAAGTGCGGTATACGAGACGTGCATGCATACGACCTTGTACACACGGCGATATAACTTTTTATTTCTTTTGCTAGCAGTCATTCGCAGAGTGGATTAGAAAAAAAAAATAACGTAGAATCAAGAGTCTGATAACACCTCGGGAAAACACTTTTTACATAGTTGGTACCGTACTCGTATTTCAGTTGCAGCCAGTCGTACCCTGGTCGTAATTTTCTAGATTGCACAGAAACGGTAGGAAACATTTTTGGGAATTCTTTCAACACAGGAAAAGAAAAGAAACATTTCCGTGCAAAATGAAGCCAGCACTTTTTGGGTTTGCTCCTTCTGCCAGATAAATAAATATATTAGGACAAATCACACAGATTGAGCTAGTCCCAAAGTAAGTTCGAAGCTTTGTTATGGGATACTAACTCAACGATACTATATTTTATAACATATACATACGTAAATCAACATCCAAGACCCGGGCCAATCAGAAAAAGATCATTTTCCATCGTGACTCGACCGGGGATCGAACCCTGGAGGGACCTCTCGGTTCAGAGACAAGCACTTTAACACTGCGCCACCGAGATACGTCATCTTTTGTCATAACATCGGCAAATATTCGCCAAAATTGCTGTTTCGATGTACATTACTTGTTTTTCTTTTGCAGTAAATAAAAGCTCTCATAGAAACTATGCGATGTTCGAGCATTCGCGTCGGTATATGTCTGATATAGTATGGAGCCGGCATTCACCCTTCAACTGGTTCCAGTTAGAGTTGTTCACACTACTGCGGATATCCTACCAAGCGACCAAAGGATAACATGCCTTACGATAATGGCATTCCCAAAGAGGTTTGACATTAGAAAGGTGGCAGGTCGAAAACAAATGCAGTATCACATCCCAAACGAGGTAGACTAGACACAGTCAAGATTTGGGAAACTCGCATATGACTAACGTTAGGACTCACTAATATTATAAATTCCAAATTAAGTTTGTTCGTTAATTCTTCACGCTCTATATACTCAATTAATCTTCTTGAAATTTTGCATACATGTAGTTTGAAGTATGGCGAAGGACTTAGGCTACATTTCATCCCGGAAAATTAACGCGGGCGAAGCCGCGGGCAAAAGCTAGCTATATTATAAAAATGTAAAGATTCTCAAAAACAAAGAATATCCCATTTCATTGTGGAATTGTGAGAAATAAATATTATATGCAATGCTTAGGTATTCTAAAATAAATTGAAAACGACACTGTCGTCTTTCAATTTTGTTTAATAAAGCAAAATGCGATACCTTGGGTGGCATTTAATCTGAACCCAACATTGACCAAAATATGCTGTAGACTACACACGTATCTCTGTTTCAGTATAGTGAGACAATAAATATTTGAACACAGTAATGTCATGTTACAAAATGATGTATGAAGAAACTAAAACTTGTTTTATTATACAGTCGGGTGACAACTAGGAAATTGTCCCATTGTCCCGTCCCATTTCAAAATGTCATAACATTTTCAAATGGGACGACAAAATGTGTTTAGCAAGTGGTTAACTTTATCCATCGTTTTGTAGTGTCTAGACTTGTGTTTGCTTCTCGGTTAAACCAAGCTGTAAAACGCAAAATGTTAATTCTCACAATCGATAGGCCAGCCACAGCACTAATCACTATTTAATTTCAATTCCACCAATATACCGCTAAATGCAATCTTCCGAGTTTAGCAATTCTTGGCTCTGTCTACCCCACAAGGAATAAAGACGAGACTGTATCTGTATGAAGTCGAAATTTAACGCTTCCGTTGAATCGTTTCGAATTTGTGACCAATTCGAAACTATTTCAAACGAAATTCTTCTCCCTTGCCTGTTACCATTACTTGGAGTTCAAGAATTGAACAAGTTTATTTGTTAGACTAATTAAAAAAAAACCCCCGGCTCTCAATATTCATTGCGCTACAACTTTCGAACGGCTGAACCGATTTTTATCAAACATATCTAAGAACCACCGCATAAAAATTAGCTGTCAAATAAAAATGCCTAATGCAAATCGGTTCACCCGTTGATGAACTACGGTGCCACGTACACAGACAGACAACAGGCACACTTAGCAGTCAAATTTATAACACCCGCTCCACCACTCTTTTTGCGTCAGGGGTTAAAAATTAGAAAGAATAGAAAAAATAGCTGTCAAATAAAAAAAAACCTAATGCAAATCGGTTCACCCGTTGATGAGCTACGGTGCCACGTACACAGACAGACAAACAGACACACTTAGCAGTCAAACTTATAACACCCCGTCTTTTGCGTCGGGGGTTAAATGGACCAATCTTTTATTTAGTAAATACAAAAAAAAATCACCTCTCCATTTCCTCAGTTATCCTTGCTCATTTCAAATAAGGAAAAATGGCTTGATATTTACAAGCTCATTATTTTTTTTCTTTATAGCCGGATGAAGTAGAATCGCGACTTTTTCATGGCCTAATTACCCTAATAATACGGGCCAAAATGGCCTGCATTAAAAGCTTAGATCGATGTGACGTTATCTTCAAAGAAATGGCAATTTTTATTGTTGCTTTGGCTCAGTTCCGTGGAATTTGGGACGTGATTGCCCTTTAAAGATTTATGAGGTTGTTGTGCCTAAAAAGGTCATAGGTCAAAGTATTTAAGCAATGCTAAGCTTAGTGGTGTAATGGAAGACGCCTGTGGATCTAAAGGTCACAGGTTCGAATCCTACCCGCGCCACATGTGTTTGTATACCAATCTGACTCATTTATAGAAATTTACATCGACCACCACTTGTATACAAAATGAATGGCTTGTTAAACAAATATGAAAGAGAATGTAGAACGTGTGTTAGTATTTCTGTATTACCACCATAGCTACTTTGCATCTGTTTCTGCAGCTCTCATCTGATACATTATTCCGCATGGACGCACCGTTATGTAACTGGCATTAAGTGCCTACCGTGTCATTGATAGAGAATATGTTGATAGTCTTATTATCTTTTATCTCCATACCTGTCTCTCTCTCACCTCTTTCCGACTGTAATCTAAGTGTGGTGAAGTTACTGTGATTTGACGACCGGCTGATGTTAAACCTCTATGATTGGCTCTCTCAGGTTCCCGTGGCTGGTAAGGCAATGGGGTGCCCCACGGCTAGGATTGCCAACTTTTTTACCCGAAATAAAGTATATTTAGGTTTCAGAAGCAAAATGAACAGTATTTTAGAAAAAATAGTAGTATTTTATTTAAGCGGTATGTTATTTCGTTTTCAACGAACGCGGCAATTTTGCGGCTGCGCTGCACTGACACTGAGCGCCTCTAACAAAATTTATAAATAATAACAAAAAAGAAAAACGCAACACACATATGAAAAAAGTATACAAAAACAGTATTTCGTACACTTATTTATTGTTCAACAGTAAAATGTATTTAGTGAAAAACAGAAATACTGTGTTTTAGCAGTATAGTTGGAAATCCTACCCACGGCCCCAAGTGTTGTCAATATTGACCCTGAATGAGAGAGGTTAGGTGACTTGTGCACCAAGGTCTGCCTCTGGTATTAAAACTTGATATTCTATATACATTTTCACCGGCTTTTGTTACAACAAAGCGTAACATTCACTGCATTATTCTGGTTAAATCACGATCTACGTGATGGGATCTCGCAGGTGCAACTTTTCTCTGAGTCTACTTTCAACGGATTTCGGGCTCAGCAGCGTCTTTGCTGGATTTTCGCCATCCTTAATATTAAATCCGCTCACAAATGCCGTGTAATCGCCCTAGGTTGGCGACGAACACGATGACACCGCGCGACGGCATGTAAAGCGTCAATATTTTGTGTGTATTATTTGCGTGGCTGAGCTGTCATTTGTTGTCGCTAAATCTATAGTTTCATACATGTTATATATGTGTGAAAACGGAGTTTTGGATTGTACATATAGTGTCCTCGTAGTACGTTGATTTCTTATTTATTTTTTATTTATTTATTTATGTACACAACATAACAGTGTAAATATAAAACTTACAAATAGGAAACTAAGTACAAAGGTTCCTTATTCAAAAAGTCTGCTGTGTAAGAAATAGACATGGTCAAAGCCTTACAAAACCTAGTCTATCATTTACGGACAGCGTCGTGTAGCCTTCCAACGATCAACTAGGACGCCGGGTGATATAATATACGTAAATATTCAAGACAGAAAGCGACCGATTTGTATGTACATGTCCATCATTCTATATAGCTATGTTTTTTATTCAACGAAGTCGAGATATGTATGGATATGGCATAAAAGAGCTTTACTTTGAGAGCCTAATTCTTATCAAATGAGGGTAGTTACTTGATGTTCAGTTCATACAACAATCCTAGTACGACTAAAATTTCTGTCAACATGAAGTTTCTTCTGAATATTACTCAAATAGTGGGTGCTGTGGTTCCCTTCTGAATATTATGTAAAGATTAACGCTAATGGCGGTACTAACACATTCGGTAAATAAACAAACCGTTACAAATGTCATTTGTCAATGTCATTTGTCATGGATGTCAATGTCATTTGTCAATGTTATTTGACATGCATGTCAATGTCATTTATAATGCGTGACAATGTCAAAATATGCTGTTTGAGCCATGGAATTAGTAGGTACTCCGTACAACGTACTTACTAAATCATGGTTTACGCCTAGTTGACAAATTGACAATAGTGTCGGGTGTAAACCCGACCCGATTGGTGTAAACCCAACCCGATTGGTGTAAACCCGACCCGATTGGTGTAAACCCGACCCGATTGGTGTAAACCAATACCACCAAAGTTTTCTGTCAAAAAATAATACTAATCGTTCTCATATATAAATATGTTGTATCCTGCGCGGTTCATATTTATTTCCGCCAGGTTAATAATTTATTTTATTCTCTCGTACAATATTTCCGTCATTGTTCTACTTCACTACTTTGACATTTAAGTTTAAACATAAATATAATTATTTCCGAGCATCTGTCGTATATAAAATATTTCCTATTCGAGTTACTATAGAACGAAACCGGATCATTGTCGAACCACTGCATCGTGTGTGCAACTGCAGTTACATAATGTACTTCGGGAACTCGTTTCAGCAACTTTTGTTGATCCGAATCGCAAGTTTAATTGGTTTTGTTAGTGTTCTGTGATGTGCTAACAAAAGTACTAAAATCATTCCATACATTATTATAGATGCAAATGTTTATCTGTTACGCTTTCACGACAAATCCGCCCTACCGATTTTGATGTAATATGATAGATATTTGAAGACAGAGACAGAGTCGTAAACCAATATTTTTCAATCCTTTTTTTGGCTTTGATTTGGGTAAAAGTTTGTATCAAATATACAATACTAGCTTTTACTCACGGCTTCGCCCGCGTAATATTCCCACAGGAACAGTTCTGTTTCCGGTATGAAAGTAACTTCTCCATACATCAAACTGAAGATTGGTTGAGTAGATAGAGCGTGAAGACAGTAACAAACAAACTTACTTTCGCATTCATAATATTAGTTAAGTATTTAGGATTTGCCGTGGGTTTAATATGTCTGTGATGTCTTTAAAGCTGAATAAAAATAAATACAATTCACACACATTCTTGCGTGAGATGTCAAAACATAACATTTTAGCAGCCGTTAAAAAAAACTGGATCCAATTTCCGAGATAACAAATAATACAGCAACAGACCGAATGCTTCCCTCGTAAAGAAGTGTATTTGAATCTTATAGAACTCAATCAGGTGTCCAATATATGTATAGTGCACACAGAAATTTGAATGAAATAAGCTCATAGAAGAGACATATAAAGTGTGTGTTTGTATTGACTTGAGAAATTCAACTTATGTTTTAGATTTTTACAACCTTTTATGTAACTTGTAATGTAATGTCTTGTGTAAATCATCAAATTACATAAGTATAGGGGAAAATGTTTGTCCATTCATGGCGCAAGAATTGCTGGCTTGATGTCGTCAAGGATCTGACAAATAAGAATGCTAATGAACACAGGAGAATGAGAAAGAAAGCGGGTCTGATGATGAATGAGCCGGAAGCATTAGGAAAAACACTCAATTAAAAATGGAGTATTTTGTAGATTATGAGGGTACTTATCTATCTATCAGACGCGTTATTGGATGAGTGTTTTAGTTGGAATATATAATAACATCTTAGAACGAAAAAAATATTATATAAAGAAAACTTTTAAAATGCCGTTTGACTTTTATATATGTAAACCTTTTTGCCGGACGTTTCGCGCGCGGCCATTCCGTGTAACATCAACCACCACACGTCCGGCGCAACATTGTCATCTCTGTTACAAGTGGCATTTCTATTTGTATTGTTATTCTGATTTCTGTGATAGTATCGGATACTTTGCGAGTTCCCGGGGGCGAGACGGTATCGAGTATGAATGAGATACTGAGATGTTTTTTATGAGCTAGTCGGATTGGTTTCCATGTAAGCTTGAACATTTCAGCGCTGTTTTTGGAATTTCGATAGTATCACACATATATTGTCTGACATACATCTTCTGGATATGTTAGTAAATTTCACTATTATTTAGTATTGTAACTATTTATTGTGTATTCGTTAATGTTCTTTGTCTCTTTCTCTCATTACATCCAAGAGTTTTTGCTTCCCAACAATAGAGCGCGGGCTGGAACGCGTGGACTTAGGCGCCCTAGAATAGGACCACTCCATATCTTCCAGTAAAAGCTGTACGAGGCGTCTGGACTCAACAATATAACAATAACATTCCCAAAGAGGGTTGACGTCAGGTAGTCGGTCTGTTGTAAAATCGGCTCAGTCTTCAAAATTTTAAGGTTTATTTTATACGCGAGCTTTGGGCTTTGGGACGTCATAGCGCCGAATGTAAGCAAGAAGATGAGAGAGAGAGAGCGCCGAAGCCCAGAGTCCGCTTTCCTACTCTTTTCCACGGCCTAGCATGGTTCCAGACTTATCTCTCATGATTCCCGGTTTCATAGGCTGACCTTAGCTCTTTGCTCTTAGGCAATAATGTTGTATAAACTGTCAATTCGAGACGTTACACCGTGGAATTAGTAGGTATTCCATACAACGAAGTACTTACTAATTCCATGCGTTACCCATTCATAATGACAACTGAATGATTTCTCAACTGCCCTCATCAAAATCAAACAAAGTCATTTCTTCAGAAATTAGACCTTCACAGGCACTCTTTCACTTCATAATCTAAATGAAGTAATATTTACCAAAGCTACGAACTACTAGTATTTCGGAACGACCAAAATACCGCCTTCGCACAACTATTCGTCAGACTTTTAAAAGGTTTCACGCGAGAGCCATTAAGAAGAAACTTCCAAACAACAATTCGTGGTAGGAATATATTACTACCATACCAAAAATTAATTACCCCGAACTTTGTTCGCGCGATTTCGAACTTTCTAGATGCCACCTTTGTGTGGTGTGAATTTAATGCATAAATTATCGAAAATTGGACCCTTTAGTTTTGATTATATTAAGGGACATGTTAGATTTTAATTTTTAATTTTGTGTGTTAACTGAAATATTTTTTTAGAAAAATAGCTAACGATAGCCAAGTTTTGTTACGGTATGTTTTGTCTCTATACTATTATTATAAAGAGGTAAGCGTTTGTGAGTTTGTATGTTTGAATCAGGTAATCTCTGGAACTACCGAACCAATTTCAAAAAATATTTCGCCATTAGAAAGGTAAAGGTACGGGAGCAAAGTCTGATAGGGACAAATTTGTTGTTGATCTGTGGACAAAACATAATTATCTAGAATAGCTTATCACTTTGTATTATATAGATATATACATTAGGTAATTTGTATTTATATATTTTTTCCTTTTTTGCAGGTTAGTCCAAGGCACAGTTTAGCATCAATCCGAGGTAAGGATAGCATGTTTTTATCACTGGCTGATTTTTTAAGAAATTCGCTACACTCCACTGTATTACTATGTCTATATATGTATATGTTATAAAATATAGTATCGTTGAGCTAGTATCCCATAACACAAGTCTAGAACTTTCTTTGGGGCTAGCTCAATCTGTGTGATTCGTCCTAATACATTTATGATTTATTTATTTATTATATAAAAATTATGTATTAAAATGCTACTAATTGACATGCTGGCAACAACTGGATGGGGATGGTCCAGGACAGACATGGTAGTAGACGGAAGGAGGCATATATATCTAGCAGTGGGTCACGGAGGGCTCCAGATGATGACGATTGTGCAAATATATACACAAAACGTTAGTGTTTTAAAAAAACTTGAATATTAACGTTGTGCATTTTTGACGACTTACGAATTTTCGATGTCACGTGAGTTTAAAATGTTTTACCCAGAACAAAAAGTGCACAACGCCGCTAATGAAGTTTTCACTTTTAAAAAAAAAGCAGCAAACCATTTGAAATACGTCGCGTAAAAAGAATTCCACGCCTAACAAAAGCTTATGAAACTGGTTTTGCCCGTAACAATAATTTCTATAGATAACGCTGCTCCATAGAACAATATACACTAATCATAGCATACGAGAGCGCGCAGTGGAAATGAAAATCAAAACCACGATTTGCGAGTTCTGTAATGTTCGTAGAACCCGCCTGCGGCTGGCGATGCGAGGCGTGCAATCCAAATGCAGTCTTAAAACTGGATGGAGAACGCTTAAAATCGTGTAACAATCGTGTTGTGATATCAGTATTCCGTTTTGGTATGGATAATGTTTTTTTTTCTGGTGTAGTTACGCGGTTGTGGCTCTCCGAAGAGTGTTGTCATTCTCTTCAGCCCAGTTCTCTTTAGTTGGGGTCAGCCCTGCTCGTTCTACGGCGTCATGGTTGGTTGTCCTCTTAAAAATACTATTTTATGATTCGCCTGTGATTTTGTGTCTCTTTCGTTACAACTCCCTTTGGGGATGATGTGATTGTCAAGTTATCAGCTATCAAGTCCCTTAATCGCTTCATACGACATTCACGTAATACATGGATTCTATTTTATGGCGGGAACATTTCTTTTTTCATTTGTTTCGTCACCCTTGATATCAGTTTTTGGCCACTGTACGTATCAGTACTAAGGAAGAACCACTTAAGTAGATCTGGAAAATGGAGCAAAAAATGACAGTTCAATGAATTTCTATCGTATCGGTGACAAAATGTGGGACATATGTGGCATAAACCTATCCAATTGAAAATCTGATTAGCTAAATCGGGTCTTACTTATTGGACTTTAGGTTGATTTTCGAATTATTATTACAGTTTGACTGATACATTCTGGCAAATCAAATTGGAATTTATTACTTCGTATTAAAGTTTAAATTGCAATGTCTAAATGCAGTTAGGCTATTTGGTTTGAACTTTACAAAAGCAGTGAGTTTGGTGACTGACCAGTTTACAGTTTAAACTACGAAGCCAGCGCAAGCGTCTTTATTTTAAATTCAATTCTTTTTATTACATTTTCGGGTCATTTTCGAAAACTTGACTCAATGACTGATGGTCATAGAAGATTGCTCAGTTCCATTTATGATGATGAATTACGAAAAATTAACTTAATGGTGCACCTAATTCCCGTCAGAATTAAACGTAAGTTATGACAATCCCCTTTTAGCGACTTTGGTTCAAAAAATATGGTTTTCGCTCATCGGGAAATAAGAAATGAGAATACGGTGTAAAAATTTCACTAAAATTATAAAGACGAAAGTTTGAGTATGTTTGTTACTTAGTCACGCTCAAACGATTTGGTATTGAGGTAGCTCACATAGAGGGTACATTTTTTCCCGAAAGTAGGTACGCTTTTACCCGACCGAAGCCGGGACGGGACGCTAGATCTGATACATTTATATTAATGTCTTCTTAATATTTAAAAACATATTTTTGTTGTTCCATTTCGAAAGTTAAATACATAAAATATAACTTTCACGTTTGTACAGCAATGTTTATGTAGTATCTAGCTATCCCGCGCATAGTCAAATAGGCAGAACTCGAAAAAATATTTCTGTATTCACTATTTATTTTGTGTCCATATTCACAGAAACACGTCCTATTAGTCACGCAAACGAAACGTATACTATTTTTATACTACTGTAAATGATATTTGCTATATACGTGGATGTTATTCTTTTTTTTTTATTATCGCAGGTGTGATTGGCACTTTGTATTACAAAGAAAGTACGATCCCACCAAAAACATTTTCATGTTAAAATGTTGCCAAAACGAGTCTAGTTTGCTGCACAAAGTCCACACTTTGGTCAAAATGTATGAAAAAGTGGTCAGAATTTTGCAGAAAATTGCAAAACAGTAGTGAATTTAAGTATAATTAATATGGATCAAGAAATTGAATTTGTTCGCAATCAAAAAGGACATAGAACACAAATACATAATCAGATTGAATTTACAAATTTTAGTGTCATAATGAGAATTGAAATTGTTTTTTTTTGGAATACATACTTAAGTTAATTTAAGTACCAAAAGTATGATTCATCTCTATATTTCTAAATAAATAGAATTAAATAAATAAAAAAAAGAGACATTCTGAGAAAAAGACATTTTGAGAAAGAGACTTTCTGCGAAAGAGACATTCAGAGAAATATACATTCTGCGAAAGAGACGTTTTGCGATCAAGCGACATTTTGCGAAAGAGACGTTTTGCGATCAAGCGACATTTTGCGAAAGAGACGTTTTGCGATCAAGCGACATTTTGCGAAAGAGACGTTTTGCGCATGAGCCAACTCATGTAGGGCCAAGATTCTTGATATATGCGCCCTAACTTTACCAGATTTAACTTCACATAGTCTACATTATAGTTAAAACGTATAATTTGGCGTTTTGCTACCGTCACGTAGATTTCTAGAAATAAGATAACCAATGCGTTATTTTATTTCTAGAGTAACGAAACGGCCAAGCTACACGTTTTAACTAGAATGTAGACTATGTGAGTGAAGTCGTTAGAATCTGTGGCTTTCTTTTCTCGATAAACAATGTACCTACTATTAATCTATGGTGGATTGTTATTTCATCAAACTTAATCGAGTAATATAGTCATATCACTAAACTTCATCCGTTTTATAATTATATGTCTAGTAATAAATTGGTTTCTTGCGTTACTTGTATAATTCACGTAGGGAACTAAATTGCGGCTTTTTCTACCTTACTGCGACATAAACAATACAACAAATTAACAATGGTATGTCTGTGATGGATGATTTTTTTTTTGTTTCAATCATTTTATTATCACGTGATCGCGGCCCAATTATTCACGTCATCGATTTTCACCAATTCTTTCGATGGTTTCAATACAAGTAAACTTGCCAACGAAAATGTCCGACCGATCGATGCGTTCGTTCGAAATTTTGTGACGATGATCTTCAGATTTAGAAAAAAAAACAAAAATCTGGGGAGAAAACTGACGTAGCGAACTTCGATTGCGTGAGAATCTCAATCTGGTTCATCACAATAACATAAGTTTTTTTTACACGTAAATGAACAAAAGTCCGGAACAAATACATAAGTTTTTAATTATGTAAAGCATTATAACAAGCTCGGTTTGTGCTAGTACGAGTAGGTTAAACAGAATTCAAGCGAAGCTATTACACACAGTCTAAATTATTCAGAATCTATGTAAAAAAATTCCATTTCACCTTTTTTCTACACACCGATGAATAAAAGATTATCCCGTTTAAAAATTTGAATCCAATTTGAATCCGAGAAATCCTTTATTTAAGTTTTTAGTATGTAGGTACATACGTATCCGATTTCCATTCCGAATTCCCTGTTTAAAATAGCTTTTGCTCGCCGTTTCGCCCGCGTGAAATTCCCACGGGAACAGTTTCCGAGATGAAAGGTCCTTCTCCGTACTTCAAACTAAATGTATGCAAAATTTCAAGAAGATTGGTCCAGTGGATAGAGCGTGAAGAGGTAACAAACAAACATACTTTCGCATTTATAATATTAGTTAGGATTTGCGTCATGCGTGTGTGTGGATTAGACCATACTTTATACATGCAAGCATGTGGAGATCCATAGTTTCTGCCAACATTACACATGAAATTGATTAGGAGAGTACGGTCAGAGTGCTCTCTAATGAAAAAAATAATGTAGACAAAAGGATAAATTTAGTCGGCTGCATGGGCATGGTCACAATATCTCAGTGGTTAGCATTGTCCAGGTCAGGCAGGGATGTAGATTCGATTCTCGAGTTTTTAGTTAAAAAGCACGAGTGAAAAATAAATACCTGCACATATCCATATAAATAATGAATGAAAAAAAAAATCCATATTGTGCTCTTTGACCTTTCATAAAAAAATAAATGCAAGAATCCGCAATATTATCCCAAGAATCTCTCGTTTATTCGACGGCATACAAATAGGAAACAATAGCATTATTCCGCACAGCTCCAAGATTCGGTTCTGGAATCTTTCATATTTATGAGTCTGCGATGTCTTCGATTCCAGTTTGTGTTAGTAAAGCCAGACTGGATTAAACGTTTGTCAGAACTATTACTTCGCTTCTTATCTTCAAGCGACATCTCGTAGACGCGATATTTCACTGTGCCTAAAATAAGTTTTTGACACAAATGTCATTTTTGACGCAAGCGTTGTCATAGAGATCTTTTTTCAAATGTGTGACAAAAAATTATGCGCATACAGTAAACCGTTGAAGAGTCCCCCCCTACGTCTGGAGTTCTTTCTGGATGCACCATCTTGGTCATGCTTATAATAATGCATCGTCATCCAAACTAAACGTGTTAACAAAATTTTAATCTCAATCGGTTGAAGATATCTGCTTCAAAATTGAGTTTCAAGATTCCACTTGATAAACTTAAGAGATATGGTTACATTGCATGTGAATAAGCTTGTAAAAAATAACATCTGAGTTGGATTCAATAATCAATGTCTTACGCCCAGGGTTGCAATGATATATCGGCAAACCGATATCGAAGCTAAAATATCGATATTTGCGCTATAACGATACGATAATATCGATAACATATCCTAAGAAAAATATCGATAATTCACGGCCTTAGATATGGCTGTATGGGCTTTAATCATTTGCCTTTCCTTATATATAAACAAAAAACATACTGGACTTGTTTCTCTATTCTTACGTTTTTATTCTTGTGGCGTAGTCTTAGCACTTATTCAGTGAACTGCAACTGTAGTTTGTAGCTTTGGTAAACATCATTTAATTTAGAATATGACGTGAAAAAGTGCCTGTGAAGGCCTAATTTCTGAATAAATGATTTGATTTTGATTGATTTTGCATATTTTTTATTTAAATTTAAATAAATTCGATGTTATCAACATCGATAATTTAATTACCTCGATATAACCTATCTATATTTTTATCGATATTACAACAACCTTGCATCCGTTCCCTACCTAAGCCATATAATGAGTACAAGTATAATCTGGCTATCGATTAAAATCGATACATGTTCGGGAATGACGTCAAAGTATATTGTTAACGGTAACAAAGGGAGGGGGAAAATGAATTACTTTTTTCAAAACATACTCGTAAATTTCGATTTCGCTGTAAACGATTGTATTTGCCGATATTTAATTTTGTGTTTCTGTTACTCGGAATTAAATCTTATAATGGTATTATTTCCGTGCACAAATAAATACACAAGCGGGATTGGAAAATTTTTAATTCTCATATTTAATGTTACAAGATGGCCGTGTAAATTGGAGGAGAAAGGAAAACGGCTCTTGGGCCCCGACGCTCTAGGGCTGGAAATAACTGGGAAAATGCTCAAATGAGAAAGAGAGAAATATTTTATTTTTTTATTGCTTTCAAAAAATTATTTATTTATTTATTGCACAAAATATACATATAGCAAAAAAGATCAATAATTGGGTTTGTTTTTTTAAATTATATACTAAATAACAGGTATTGAACGCGCACATACCTTTTCTATTTTCCAGACGTTTCGGAGCTTGTTACGTGGTCCGTAGTCACTGGGCGACAGTCGGAAATAGAAAAGGTATGTGGGCGTTTAATACCTATTATTTAGTACTAGCTGATGCCTGCGACTTCGTTCGCGTGGCCGATCAATTTTCGGTAAGGAATCAAAATTATTACAGAAATTTAATTGTACAGACAAATGTATCGTATATGTACTGAAAAAGTATATTTTCTATAGTTTAGCTGAATTGTTATGACTCTTCTTCAGGTGTTCCACATCTTCGATTTTTATACCTCAACAGAAAATATTCATCAGGCTGAACAACTTTTATTAGAGCGTCATTTCTATATTCCCTATAGTTTAGCTGTACCATCATAGATCTACATCAGGTGTTCCGGTTTTCAAAATAATTTATACCCTATATGTTGACCAGGCTTTATAGCTATACAACAAAAAAGTTTCATTCAAATCCGTCCAGTAGATCCAGAGATTAGCATGTGCAAACAAACAGACAAACAGACTTTTTTTTTATTTCTTATTCTATTACTGATTCTCTATCGATCTCATTTTTTTTTATTTAAATATCTTCAATGTCTTCAAAACACATTTTTTACTGTTTTATTATATGTATTGATATAATTATGCAACGCGAAAGTTTAAAAATGCTTTTTAATTCCATGATGGGCGGATTCGTAGAATAAAAAATTGTACTTTCATTATAAACGGCTACGATTTTCACTTTAGAACCTTGTTGAAATCTGCCATTAAACATTTAATATGGGTATCATTCACATTTTCTGCGGGTATCTCACGAACCGTTGTCATGTTGATCAAAGGGCTATCTACAGTACCCTCGTTGATTTTCAGACTGTTAAAATAAGGGACAAATTACAATAACGTATATCAAAATGTTATACGTGTAAAGTTTGACGACCTCGGTGGCGCAGTGGTAAAGTTCTTGCCACTGAACCGAGAGGTCCCGGGTTCAATCCCCGGTCGGGTCATGATGGAAAATGATCTTTTTCTGATTGTCCCGAGTCTTGGATGTTTCTATATATGTATTTGTTATGTAATATACACTATATCCCATAACACAAGTCTCGAACTTATGGCTGGGGCGGGGCTATCTCAATCTGTGTGATTTGTCCTAATATATTTATTTATATTTAGCAACGAAAGAATTGAAATCCTGGATTTAATATCGAAATACACAGATTTTAATTTCATTAACGCTTCTTTCTCTATGTTTATGAGTTTTAGAGTAACAAAGGTATCGTAACCGTGAAAGTTCTTGCCCATGGCTTCGCCCGCGTTAACAGTACATTTTCTACAGGAACAGTACGTTTTAATTATGGTAACGGAAGTTAACGATAAAAATTCAAAATTCTTTATTAAACTTAGTATGATAAATTAATAAATCATGGATTTCATAAATTCCATGGATATATATCATTTCTTGACGTCAAAAATTTACTTAATACTGTCTACTGCCGACTTTCAAAACGCAGTGGACCATTCTCAGTAGTTCCAACTGGCAAACAGTTCCACGGAACAAGTGAGATTTTTCTCAGTAGTTCCATTGACTTTGGAACTAGTGAGAATGATCCAGTTTCTTGCTTTCTTACAAGGGCGGACAGCAAAGATATCGAAAATCGCGATACCATCGTACAGTCAACAGCACATACATTCAGCCCGCATGAACGTCTATGGTGCAGTAATAACGGCAAGTTTGCAATGAATTTGGGTAGGTTGACTATACGTTTCTAGTCGGAAACCGCAGTTAATTAAAAGCATTACATATTGTTCTTATATCTGTGTCGGAAACTATACTTGTCTTTGATCGACCAAATCCAAATACTAGACAGCAAACGACAACTATTGTTTCGTCTCGCATCAACAACGTGAAGTGGCCATCGACGAATAGACAATAGATGGCGTCGCAGGCGTGTTGACTCGCGCAAGCACAATTTGTGTAGTATCGAGTTACGTCAAGTGAGGTAAACATAATAACGAAACTGGGTAAGTAATGGTATCGGTTTCATATTATGAATTGTTATTATCGTCTATCGATGATCTTTTTAGTAGTTCGAGAATGGACCACAAAAAAGATTATTATAAACAGCTCCATAGGGCTTACAATCATCTCTTAATGCGATCAAGTTAGGACTTAAACTGATCTGCATCGAAAATTCATACCAACGAGTTAATTTTGTAGGTTCCTAAATTGAACGGAATCGCATTGGAATCGTTCCGTAAAGGTTGATAGTAGGCCTGCAGCACACTGGTTGACAGACGTTCACTAATGTGTATGCGATTACATGCCACTAGATGTCGGTAATAGTATAAAGCATATCAGATTCGTTTAGGCCACTTGAATAAAATCTGACACCAGTATTAGCAATAACACACTCGAAATGAAATAAAGAGATTCCCCCTTTCTGTAGTGTCCCACTGTTGGGCAATAATCTCCCCTCTATTTTAACTAAGACATGTTCTATCATTTATGTTGGAGCATAGTACCACCACAGAAATTAGTGGAGTCTTTATTAAACTAAGAGTACCACTCAAGATAGCTAGGTAGGTAAGGAAGCGATGGTGGTGTAATGGTTAAGACGCCCGCCTGTGAATCGAAAGGTCCCTGGTTCGAATCCTACTCGTGCCACATGAGTTTGTATACCAATCTGACTCATGTATAGTAGTTTTCATCGACCACCACTTGCTTTCGGTGAAGGAAAACATCGAGAGGAAACCTGCACACTGGTTGATTATTAACTTGTGTGTGAAATGGAGAAGGCAATAGCAAACCACTCCATAAATATTGCCAAGAAAGTTGTTGTTTGTGTTTCATTCCACGTAATGACCACGACACTCAGCCATGAGGAATACGACTATGAAGAAGACCACCCAACTTTATTAATCTAGTGGATTTTACACGAGAATTTTCTCAATTATACGAACTGGCATCAGTATTTGCAAGTCTGTTGCGCTTTCACGGCTCAACTGTTAGATCGGTTTTGATGAATTTTATTTATTGATATAGCTTAATATCATCGCTTCGTAATCTCCTGCATTTTCTTAAATTTGTGATGTCCATCTTAAAAGGTTACACAATAGTCTAGTAGTTAAGCAAGAACTGTACTGATGTAGTATTGTATTAATAGTAACCATTGGCGAACCAATTAAATATTTATTTTTTTCATTAAGCATTATTGCAAAAAAAATTGTTCAAGTGCAGTAGAGCATTTAAACACTAACTTTAAACATTCTAACAGTAATTTGGGTAAATACGTAAAATAAAAAAAGGCTACTTCTGCAAGCACAAATGGCGGAGTAAATCTTAGTATTAAAAACACAAGATACTCGTATTTTATAACGAGCGGGACCTTCGTACAATCGAAAAGTACAAGCAAATTCTTTTGAAAAGCTTCACACAAAGCTCCAATCTATTAAACTTTTATTAATACCGTTCGCCCTTGCGTTGGGATCTAATGCCGGCTGTCCATTATCGCGAATTTTGGCAGATTTGGCATACATTGCTGGATTTTTATTGCGGTAAATAAAAGCTCTCGTACTAACTATACCAATGTTCGTGCATTCGGTGATAGTTTGGAGCCGGCATGATAAAGTATTGTACACAAAAACCTTTGGGACCTTTTTCAATAGCAAAGTTACGTTACCTGATATCGTTTACAAAGAACTTATTTTGTTCACAAATGCGTCCTTTGGGTGTGCAGGGTGCGAAAAAACAATCTATACTGGGTTTAATGGTTTCTTTCTAGTAATGTTCCTCAAATGGCTTTTACTTGTGACTTCGCCTACTTAAATTTTGGCCATTCTATTACAGTTATTTTGATGAAGTAGCAATTATACATCTGTTATATTTTTTGGTTGCATGATGATCATTTTCGGGATGGTAATACTAATAATTTATCTTTGTCACTCTTTTTTTATTTCTCTCATCCATTTCCGGATATGTACTGGGCTGTGACGCATCGAATCCCGGGGTCAGAGTGAAAATTAACCTTAAAATTTCTAAGATTCGACTGTGGTTTAACAAGCGTATGCCTGTCTGATGCGAATCACCTTTGGGTATGCACTTATTCTGCTGCCTTTAGCTATGCGGTCCTTAATCGCATTTTACGACATCCACAAGAAGATATGGAGTGGTCTATCCGAACAACACGTCACTATAAATCTCACTGAATATTCTCGTAGTAATATATTTCTAATTCTTCCATTCCAAAACACAACGTGTCAAGTATCACACACTGAAGTCGCCCAAATTCAACAAAAAAAAAATTACTATCGTACAAGCCAGGTGTGGCTATGAACATCTGTTGTGTACGAAAGAGATAGCTTATGGGTGAAACGAGAGAGACAGTAGTTTATTTGGTTCGGTGATTAACAGTTATCTTTCTTGGAGCGTATTATTTTCTGTAAATATTGCTGTTATTTAGGTACGATTTCATTTGATTATTATTTGGTTTCGTAGTTATCAATTCAAATCATTTATTCAGAAATTAGGCTTTCACGGGCACTTTTTCATGTCATATTCTAAAGTAAATGATATTTACCATAGCTACAAACTACTAGCATTTCGAAACAACAACTGGTGAGAAGAAATGCCGAAAGAAATTCATTCAAACAGTGTTCGTCCCTATCATGCCAGAAGGGCTTCCCATTAGTTGTTAAACTTAATGCTAATGATGCACGAATATATGTATATATAGTTTTAAACGTAGAATGACATAAACGGCAGAGTAGCACCATATGATTGTCTGTTTCTGACATGTGAAAAAATTAACATAATGTACAATAAGAAAAAAAAAATAGAAAATCACGTCTATCGAACCGGTGCACACGCGCCGGTCAAACATTTGTTTATTCTATTGTGCCTCGATTCTGCGCGAGCGTTGGGTTAATAAAACTGATTAATTCAATAATTGTGGCGGGCCAAATCAAAAGGGACCTTATTGCGCCCGGCATTTACGCCATTATTGTCGTTGTTTTGTATTCGAACAGCGGCAATAGAGACCTAAGTGCTAGTCGCCATAAAGTCCCTTTTAATTTGGACGGCCACAAGTATTGAATTTAAATAACTATATATGCATTTTATTTTTCACCCTGTCAACTTGAAAATAGAAACAAAATAGGAATTAAAAAGTTATGTTTTTGAAACCTGACACAATCAATAACTTTTCATTTTAGAAAATCGCTAAAAGTATACAATATTTCAACGCTGAAACATAATCTCTCTCTGTTTTATCTGAAAACCTTTCAAACGTCCGGTATCGTAATTCGTGACATTTCTAAAGCCTTGATCACACGTGTTTTAAAACCATTTACAGAATTTCCTCAAAATATACATTACTAGATGCGCCCCGGGGCTTCGCTCCCGTGGGAATTTGGGGAAAAAAGTTCCCCATGTGTTATTCCAGGTTATATTCTACCCGTGTACCAAATTTCATAACAATCCGTCCAGTAGATCCTCAAAAACTTTCCCATTTATAATATTAGTAGGATAGGGTTTAGTTTGTTTTGATGCAATAAAAAATGTACTTCTTACTATTAAGAAATGCAGTGGCTACAATAATTTTACGTTTCATCGTAAATTTAACCCACTCTAAAACTAAGTCCTAGTTTGCACGGGCGCATTTTTGATTAGAACACAGAAGGGTTTTCACGAACTTTCGAACGAGGCGTGTTGCGTTTCATTAGTGTTGCACATTTTTTAAATAAAGAATTATTATTTTTTAATTAAACATTTATTTGACATTGTGCCAGTACTTTACTTATTTATAAAATAGGATAATTAAATTTATTACTGTGTATGGTACAATTTAATAAACACTAATGAGAGCCCGCGACGGAGTTCAAAACGATCGTGAAATTCACCCAGAAGTGTACGGCACATGCGGCATCGCTTTATTATCGCGAATAAATATTATCCTATTTTGAGCGTTATGAGTTGGATTGTAGGTTGAAAGTCGAATGTCTGGTATATCGAATGAGATTTTATTTTGCCACTATACACACACTTGTTTTGTACTAATTTTTAACCCCCCACGCAAAAAGAGTGGTGGAGTGGGTGTTATAAGTTTGCCCGCTAAGTGTGTCTGTCTGTCTGTGTACGTGGAACCGTGGCTGATCAACGGGTGAACCGATTTGGATGCGGTTTTTTTATTTGATAGTTAATTTTTATGCAATGGTCTGTCTGGTCCAAGTTGATTCAGCTGTTAAAATGGCGAAATGAATATTGAAAGTCGGGGGCTTTTAATTTCTCTAACAAACTTGTCCATAGTACTATCATTCATATATCCTTTCATATATAAATGTATCCATTTATTGATTAATTTTTGGCGAGAGTATTGTCGAACACAGTGATTCAGAATGAACATTTAACGGGATCAAAAATCTTTAACGGCTCTCCCATTTGTATTTTGTCTTAAATAAATAATAAAATAATATATATAATAAATACTGTAACTGGACTATGTCTGTACATAGGAGATATTTACGAAAAATAAGGAGGACTATTTAGGGTCTCTATTGACTCTAAATAGTCCTCTCCTATTATATATTTTTTAGCCAATGTTCAATAAAGTTATTAATACAAAAAAAAAGATTTATTTACTGAGCTCTATCCGAGATCCGATGCAGAAATAATATTTAATGGCATGTTAATCTTCGGCTCAAAAATCGCGTTCAAGATTTACGGACAAAATTGAGATTCGTTAAAATATTCAGTGTGTGACCAACGCTTTATGCGGGTAGAAGAAAAAACCAATTCTCTATTTAAACCCTCATCCAAAGATGGCCGTCTCATAAATCAACGTCATTAATTTCTATTTTATATAGATGTTTCTTGAGTTTAGACTCAATCGGTTTTTGAAATTTATTGATCGCACTCACAGTTCAATTTTGGTGATAAAACACCGAAATTTCCATGATAAATCACAGAAAGTCTTTACGGACAAATCCTTCTAAATATGACACAAAAAATAAACTAAACGAAAATCAGTTCATCCGTTTGGGAGCTACGATGACACAGACAGTTGCACAGATAGACACGTTAAACTTATAACACCCATCTGTTTGCGTCGGGGGTTAAAAATACAACAGTTTAATCTCTAACTTTTAAACTAAACTTTTAGCAGTGAAAAATTGCAAAAGAATTATATTTTATTTTTATGCTACCAAGCTCACAAACAGGCATGCGGCCCATCTGCTGGCAAGTGGTCACCGTAGCCTATTGGCATCAGCAACACCAGGGGTGACACGCGCGTTGCCTACAACTGTTGAAAAAATACACTAATTATACCAAAGAACGTAGGAATTTACTAGTGTAGACCTATTCATTAAACTGTGCATCTAGGACTCCGTAATTACTGGAGATATTATTAATTAACTGCAATTGAGGGCAGCTGCCACAGTGCATAGCTGTTTGAATGCATTCGACTGCAATCTGCTACGCTACCAATGCTACATCTGTACACGACTTTGTAACTATTTGTACGAAGTTGCCACAGTGGTTAAGCATTTGTTTTCTTCAAAGCTAATTTGTCGATTTGTGATATATCTCTCCTTTTACTCTTTAACGCTGTTCCTTTTGAAGTGGTGGTTGTAAAGTGGTTAAGACCGTCCGCCTGTGATCGAAAGGTCCCAGGTTGGAATCCCACTCGTGCCACATAAGTTTGTAACAATCTGACTCTGTTGTTTTCATAGACCACCACTTGCTTCTGATGAAGGAAAACATCATGAGGAAACCTGCACACTGGTTGACAGTTTAGGTTCATTAGTGTGTATTGATTATATGATTATATGCGGTTGATTATATGCGGTAGTCGTCATAATCACCAGTGTTAGCAAATAACACACTCTAAGAGAAAATAAGAATCTTTAGATAAACTTGTTTCCGAAAACACATTCCTTATAATATAAATATATTAGGACGAATCACACAGATTGAGCTAGCCCCAAAGTAAGTTCGAGACATGTGTTATGGGATACTAACTCAACGATAATATATTTTATAACAAATACATACATAGATAAACATCCAAGACCCGGGCCAATCAGAAAATGATGATTTTCGATCATGACCCGACCGGGGATCGAACCTGGGACCTCTCGGTTCAGTGGAAAGAACTTTACCACTGCGCCACCGTGGTCGTCAACGTCTTATATGAATGAATTTACAATAAATTTGGGTAATTTGATGTACTGGCCTGTACAGCCTTATTGATCCATATTTTGCACATGTCTGACTTGATATTATATACGAAATGTCATATATATATATACGAATAAACTTTTCCTAAAGTAAAAAGAAATATAATATAATAGATATATAAAGAATATAAAGACAAACCACACAGATTGAGAAAAAGGTATTGAAAAAAACCCTGTTTGCATAACATGCGATATCAATTAGCAGTAATTAACGCAGATGAAGGCTAATTGAGAAGATTAACCTTAATACCTGTTCTAGATTCTAAACCTGGTTATTTGTGATAAAAGCGTATTTATATATTTACAAATAGTTTTCATTAAGATACATTTATATTATTAATACAATTTACAAAACAGTTGTCCGGAAGATAATGCGAAACTCTTAGCGTTAATACAATTGTAAATTTAATCAAGTTTACTTAATAAATCAATTTTTTTTTTCAGGTAATTGAAGTTACAACTATTCTACGACATAGTATTAGTAAGTATAATATAAATATTGTTAACAGATTGACATTACAACGACAAGTAAACCTGAACATACACGAAAACTATAATCATTAGTATTTTGCAAAAGAAAGCTAAATATAATGTTGAAATACCACGATTGACTGTTCAATCATGAAGAGCCATTAATATTTTACGATACCTTAATCAGGGCAACCCATTAACACTAACCTAAAAAACGAAGACGCAAAAACAGCAAATAATGTTCTTGAAATCGTGTAAACAACCAATGAACGGTACTCTGCCTATCCTATTTATCGCTTAGTCAGGGGTATAAATAAAAAAAATCACATAGCTGTCACTTTCTGACATAAATCTACCATAGCACAGACGTATATGTTTATCTCGAAAAAGCAAATAGTTAATCGGCATCTGGGATACAAATTTCAGTGAAAAAAGTGCATTTACTTCCTCCTTTTTCCTTCTTTAAAATTACTATGCAGTTTCTAGTATATATATAAACCATCTAGTGTGTTTTCTTGTGACACTGCCCTTTTGCTTAGATTTCACAATTTCTTATTCTTATGTTACCTGTGGAGACTTTTAATTGGCTCTCTGTTTCCTACTCTCATTTCTATGTTTTTGTTACTTAGCTGTAATAAATATATTTGCCACGGTTTAACGTCTGGTATGCTGGAACACCAGACACAATAGGCTTAATAAATAACAGATTGAACCTGTACATTATTTAAAAAAAAAATGGATTTTCTTAACTGCCTATCTGCTTAATTGCTTATTAAGTTTTTGTTATTAAAAAAGTTGTTAAATTAAAAAATCTTGTGTGCTAATAATAGTTGAACATAATACAGTTTTCGTTGAAAAAAGTTGCTAACATATTTTGCTACGAATATGTTGTTAGCAAATTTGATTTACTGATAGTTTTGAGTTGTTATTATGTCGACGTTTAAAATTTTTGAACGATATCAATGAACTATAATTTCTAATCGAATTAAAATTTGCCCGAGTGTTAAAATTTTAAGCGTAAGCAATTAACGATTGTTGCTTAAATTATTTAACCTATTATTGTGCTCAAATTAAATAATAGTATTATATAAAATTATATGCTTTTAACGCCCATCTCTAGTTAGGGTGGATTGTACCGTTAATAGGAAAAAATCATCAAAGCCAGGTCCGTTTTCCTAATATTTCTTCTCCACTTAACATGGTCTTCGGCGTCCTTGTCAGACCACCACATGTTTTACTTCTGTTGACTTGTTATTTTGTATTATAGCCGAAGGCGCACTATAGAAATTCGCTAGCTAAGCATGGTTAGCGGAGTTGCTTGTGATCCGAAAATGCTGATCCGTGTTATATTGATGAATTTTTTCACCATATTCTCCATAAAAGATCAGCTATCCTGAATTACATTTGTTTCAACGTTGTGTTTAAGATTTATTTTCGTACCAGATATTGACCGCTCCATACGCGGTAGGCGTTTGAGTTTATTAAGTTAACTATCATCAACATCTGACTTACCTTATCCTAATTAATGTGCGGTCGGTGCATCACGTCATAATCTTCCCTCCCTGTCTGATGTTAACCGATCACTTTATACATATAATCATTAAGCTCAGAGGCTTAAACGTGAAATCGTGACAGAAAGATATACAGACTTTTGCATTTATATTATTATTATAGATTTATTTGCTCAAAATTGTTTTTTCCCGAGGTATTTTTGGGCAAAAGTTTTCCCAAACTTCATGCAGGCATCTCTATTTTTTTCTTTTCATTCCTTTCCTTCATTCCTTATCGAAAACTTGCATTTTTATGATAGTATCTACTTTTCTTTCACAGCAAATAAGCTAAAATGCAAGCTCAAAGAGGATCTTCACGTTTTATAATAAAGTTATCAATTTATACACAAAGAATACTATTTTCAACAATAATATATTTTAAAATAACATTAAACAATAGCGTCGCACGTCACGACAGAAAAGACAGACACACGACATGTAGTATTAGCCACGAGGCCATGCCGATTGAATAACAAATCGTTGTTGAGAATCTTAACACGTAATAAATCATCCGTCGAATGAAATTGTAATTCTTTTTAAACAGAAAAAAACATAAAATGACATCATGTTTTTCCAAAAATGTTCTAGTTTCTTCACATTCACCTGAAGTTAGTTATTTATATAGAGAATACTAGCTGCGCCCCGGGGCTTCGACTCCCTTGGGAATTTCGGGATTTAAATAGGGTGTTTGTCCACCACCGCCGTCACCGTCACGTCAACGTCACGTCACCGAGAATGAGAAGACGGCGCCGAAGTAGCGGACATACATTTACTTAGCCGCGTGTCCACCTCCGCACATCCGTCACCCGAGCGCCGTCATCCCGGCCGCCGAAATTGAGAGTAGATCGGCGTGACCGCTAGAACGTGGCCCGAGATTTTGAAGGGCCGATGTGCCTGCAATACAAAACACGTATGAACTTGTCCACACACTGCCGTCGCCGTCCCGTCGCTGACACACCGTACACGAGCTCAATTATTATTTTGTCTCTCATCAATTATCGAAATCGGTTGCGGTGGGCAAAAGATCGCCGTTACGTCATATTAAATTCGGCCCGAAATAATCTCGTTCTCGGTGACGGTCCGGTGACGGCGGCGGTAAACATACGCCCTGTGTTGTTCCAGGTTATATTCTACTGTACATTCTTTTCAGTGTTTCTCTTTCAGTACTGCATTAGTGCCTACGTTAGGCCGTTAGGAGGTAAAATATATAGTAATATATTTTTTACCCTCTTCCCAAACGCATAGAAACACTATTCTTAGTTTCCCCGCAAACGCACATCGCATGAAAATTGGATAAAGGTACTCTAATGGATGCATGTATATTTGTACCAAGGTTCGGTCGTGCGTGGACTGGGACCCCTTTCCACGCCCTACACCAAGATCCCCTTGTCCCCAGGGAAACCTTACAAAACATTTTATAGAAGTTTGATCGTATGAATCATGCACCTGCACTTTTCTCATGGAAGTCAAGACCGCGCGTATTCTGCGTATATCCAAGGAATATGCTGGAACAGGGAGATATTTGTTTTCAAATGTACATCATGACGTTTACGATTAATTAGATTTTTTGACGTAGGTATATGCTGTGCAGTCTCCAATTGCGAAGTCAAGACTATTAGTTAAAATTGGTGATATATTAACTTGTTTTGTTGATGGAAAACACTATGGAAACCTATACACTCAATTACTATCTGCTGCCCACTGCCCGCGGCAAAATGCAGCCTGTGTCGCTCTCCAACTATCAATCCAATGATAAAGTTAATATTTCTTCTCATTTATTATATTAGCTATTGTATGTGACATTGAAAGGCAAAGTTAAAAATAAACGTGTTGCACTCCGGGAGTGCCGGCAGAAGTGAAAACTTGTTGTGCACTTTTGACGTCTTACGAATTTTCGATCAGGGTCACGTGCCCTGACGCAAGTTAAAAATTTTTTGCCCACCACAATATTATGTTGTATCATTTATCGGTGAAACTATCATATTGTCTATCGAACGGGCCATTCTGCGAACGGGCCATTCCGTGAACGGGCCAAACCGCGAAGTACCACAACTTTTATTGCCGGACCCAAAAGCGAACGGGCCTAAACCGTCCTCACTCACAAAATATGCACAACGCCGCTAAAGAAGTTTTCACTTCAAAACAAACCTGTTACATATATCCACATAATTACACCGATTAGACAGCAACGTAAACAGAATATGTATGTTCAGAAGATATGTCCAAGCGAATGAGTATACACTAATAATTAAGTATTAGATACTTTCCAAGTATAATATATAGAGGCAAAACAATATTATTGGACAAACGTAATAATAATGACACGGGTTTATTGGACAGAAGCGCTTGTCAGCCTGGGACAGATATTGTTTATAGAAGAATCCCTATGATTCCATCGACAAATATATTAAAGTTTCGTATATGTTATAGTTCGTGTGTCCGTGTATAAGGATACACGGACACCGTGGACGTAAGAGGCGACTAAAGGACGCATAGATTTTATTGCGTCCCATATTTACCGAACATTGAAGTAGACAGATTTGAGATTTAACATATTCTAGTCTTACTGACTAGAATTCTTATTGAGATGTTGCAATAAAGATTAACAATACCTTAGTCGCCTCGTACGCGTCAATAGCATTACCAAGGAGGGTTGACGATAGACAGGCGGCCGGTTGTAAAATCACAACATAATTTTAAATATTTCAATGATTTATGCTTGTAATTGGTAACTTGAAAAGAAAAAGAGTTTTTCTTTTGTAACCACGCAGCGGTTACACATGTTGTGTAACAGCTAGTTACAAAGGCGCGAAAATGTTTTACTTTTGAACTGGTTACAACAAAAGAGAGAATTTTCTTCTTTTCTAACTAGTTATTAAACATAGTTACATAGGTACGAATTTAAATCTCGCGAACACAATAAATTTTGATGAGTTTTGACAAAATTGTGAATATTTCAAAACTGCCTTAACCTATTTTGATGCCTTACGAACTCAAAAATTCTATTGACAGTTCCTACATACCTATTAAATTTCATCAAAATCAGACCAACGGTTCGAAAGTTATCGCGTTGCAAACATATATACAAAAAATGTATTTTGGCCCCAAGTCGAATTGTAAACCTCGCACACCTCGCCCGCTCGGTTAATTACGCGAGTTTCTTTTATGAATCGACACAACACAACCTAAGAGAGTATAAAACTTCCCTTCTCCAATCCTTCTAGAACCGTCGCGACCAATACCCAATACACCAACGGAATTTAACAAACAAAATATCGACGTGTCTTCATCGGGCCTTCATGAAAACACGGTTTGCTCCCCCAATATAATCCGCATACACTTAAGTGCCGATAAATTCGTACCTACCCCTGCAACCCTCGCAATAAGTCAAGGAGGGGACATCCCTCGGTGCAAGGATTCAATAAGGGAGCATGAAAGACTTGGAATATCAAACTGTATGCGCCAAATGAGTTACCATAGTTGCAGAGTAGATTGTCTGTGCTGATCCTGGTTTTATGTGATGATTTTCTCTACTTTTTAGTTATCGTGGCTGGCTAGTTTCATCTACTTCTCTCTCTATCTCTCATCCGCTTGTTCATGGTTACATTAGCGGCTGTGAGATAGCGAAGCCCGGGGTCAGCGTAAACAATTACAATATTGTGTGATGAGCCTGATGTGATACCAACCCTCTTTGGTAATGTTATTGTAGCCTATCAGCTGCTAAGGTTATAGTATATCTTAGGGCAGAATCATGCACGTCGAATTTTCATAAAGTTTGTACGTTCTTTTCTTTTGATCAACATGGTGGTGGATGTCGCAGCCCAACTGAGCAATGGGAACACGTTCTAAGAGACAGGTAGGATTAACTATGGAATTTAAAACTTTTTACACATTTCTAGAAGAACATAGTTATTGCCTCCAGTAACAAGTTTGTAATATTACAAGCTTCTAAGGTCTAAGTTTATATTTTGCTGGTTGTTTGAACTGCAGTTTTGTTTAACTGCAGTAAGTCTATACCATACACACTCCTTTCTAACTTCGTGTAGTTCTCTCGAGAAGTTATTTATTGTGTTCCTGAACACAACTTTATGTAAACTGTAACATTGTGTATACCTTGTTTGTTTTGGTTTTTATGTAAAGGTTTACAATTAAAACATGTCTTATTAAATAAACCAAAGAGTTATCTGTTTAATCCATTAACAGATAGAGATAACAGTCAACAGGTAACCCTTGGTATCCTAGAGATTGTCAAAGAAAGCGAGGTCGCCCAACAACAAGGCGGAAAGACGAACTAAGTCTAATATTGGGACTTGACTGGACAATATTGGCTTTGGACAGAAACCAATGGAGGCAATTTGAAGAGGCCTTTGCCACAAGGGAACTGAACTTAGAGATATTTTATAGGAAAATGTATCAGTCGAAACTTGATTTAAGCTAATTATTATATAACTATTAAATATACACTTTGAAAAATTTATCATTACAACACGTAACACGTTATTTATTTCAGAAATTACAAATCCCATAGTGTAATTGTAATGTGCAGTTTTTTCCTCAATAAAAACGCATATATATATGCCTTTTTTTATTGAAAAAAATAAACAACATTGGTAACATTTTTTAAATAACTAGAAAAACTGAGTATAATTCACAAGGCTCACGAAATATTTCTGGGTGAATTTCACGAGCTTTTTTTTTGAACGCCGCCGTGGGCTGTCATTAGTGTTTATTAAATTGTATCATACATAGTAATCAATTTAATTATCCTATTTTATAAATAAGTAAAGTACTGGTACAATGTTAATTTTATAAATGTTTAATTTTAAAAAAAATATTTATTCTAAAAAATGTGCATGAAACGCTACATGCGTTCGAACAGTCGTGAATTCACCCTTCTATATATTGGCCGCAGCTTGTTCTCTGGTATAATGTGTCATCTACAGACGTCTCATTATCATTTACAATTTTTGTTGCATGAATTTTACATTGAAAAACTGGTATAAGGAAGAAGAATTCAAAGATAAGGAACCAAAACTAAAGAGAGAGGGAGAGATAGAGCATTAATGCTACAAACTACAAACACATAAGAAGAAAGTACAAGTTTATATGTTAGACAAGTTAAAAAGAAACCCGACTTTCAATATTCATTTCGCTACAACTTTTGAACGGCCGAACCGATTTTGATCAAACATATCTAAGAACCACCGCATGAAAATTAGCTATCAAATAAAAAAAACCGCTTCCAAATCAGTTCACCCGTTGATGAGCTACGGTGCCACGACATACAGACAGACAAACACACTTAGCGGTCAAACTTATATCACTCCTTATTTCGCGTCGGGGGTTAAAAACAGACACGTTCTAAAGTTAACGTCAAAATTGACCGGTGCAATTCATATAAAAAAAATTACACCGTTTTGTTTGTAGACATATAACACTCTCCTTGTCACAAATGATAACAACCCCCTAAATCAAAGAGTACGCGCAAAGTTTACGAATCTAGCTAATTTTGTTTGGGTCGCAAATGGGAAACCTCATGATTAACACATGACACGCCTGCTATGTTCGGCCCACACGATACATATATAGGTGGATTCGGTAATGTGAAATAAAGTTTATTGGTCAAAAAAATGTGTTTTTGACCAGGCATAAAAATGTTCCTGTAACTATCACTTGGTAAAAGTCATGTCAGATGACTTTAGGCGATTTAAGAAATTTTGACACCAGCGTTTGCAATAACACTCGATTCGGCATCTTCTCAGCAGTGGTCGTTCCGAAACGCCAGTAGTTTGTAGCTTTTTGAGAAATCCTACTAATCCTATCCTACTAATATTGTAAATGCGAAAGTTTGTGAGGATGTATGTCTATATGTTTGCACGCAAAATCTACTTGACCGATTGTTATGAAATTTGGTACAAGTGTAGAATATAACCTGGAATATCATATAGGGTACTTATTATCTCGAAATTCCTACGGGAACGAAGCCCCGAGGCGCAGCAAGTATTATATAATTTAAAATTTGACATCACAAAGTGCTTGTGAAGATCTAATAAATTAATGCTTTGCCGTTGATGACACTTACACATTTGTGTAAGTGTGTTTGTTTGTCCTTCCTTCATGTCAATACGGAGCATTGGATTTAGATGATTTTTGGTATGATGATAGTTGAAGAGCAGGAGACGGAGCCGCGTGCAACATCTTGTGAATGATTCAAGAATAAACCACCACTAAATCTCAATGTTCGCGTAAAGTTTCCGAATCCTGCTAATTTGTTTGGGTCAACACAACTGGCTAATGTAACCCTCATGATAAACACGGAGTTAAGTAGTGGCCGGATGAACGGCGACATTTTGGTATTATTTGGGTCGAATACAGGGTGACATTTTATACATTGCCATCATTATGTCTACAACTTTTTGTATGGGAGCAACCCGTAGAATATTATCAGCTGTTCCTCACAAAACCAAATAGCTAACTCGAGTAAAATGATATGGATCAGTAGATTTTTTTCACGATTTCGAGTTTACTGCCATATGAAAAGTTGTTCAGAATCAGAACATATAGACAAAATAATGCCAATTCGACGACCTCCGTGGCCTAATGGTCACCATACTAGACTGCTACGCTGGAGGTCCCGGTTTCGATCCCCGGTCAGGTCAACGTGGAAATGATCTTTTTCAGATTGACCTGGGTCTTGAATGTTCATCTACTTATATATGTATATGTTATAGAATATAGTATCGTTGAGTTAGTATCCTATAACACAAGTTTCGAACTTACTTTGGTACTAGCTCAGTCTGTGTGATTTGTCCTTATATATTATAACTAGCGGCCCGTCCCTGCTTCGCTCAGGCAAAACCTTAATAAATTATACACCTAAACCTTCGTCAGGAATCAAACTATATATAAATAAAACCCGCATCAAAGTCCGTTGCGTAGTTTTGAAGATTTAAGCATACATAGGTATATAGGGACAGAGAAAGCGACTTTGTTTTATACTATGTAGTGACAGTGAAATATAAAATATATTTTGTATAATGTGTACATCCTAATTTAGATTTTTCGGGGACTTACGTCCTGTGAGGAACAGGAAACCCTTAAGAGAAGTACTACTAAAATAAAAGGTTGGCTGGAAGAGATTGCTGAGCAATAAGTCCGCCTTTGCTCCATATGTACCTAAACTCTATTCTTTGTGTACCTAATGTGTTTATGGGCAATAAAATTCATTTATAATTATTATTATTAAAACTACAGTGGCTATGGGGGAATAAGACGTACATTTGTTAATTGACGTCCTTGGAGAAAAGGCCGCGGTGAAGGTTGTTGCGCCGCTTCTTCTTCACCTGCGCTTTGTCGACGTCTTAAACTAATTGACATCAATAAGTGATGTATATCATCCTATATTGAATAAAGAATTTTGAATTTGAACTGTAGTGATCTAAACGCAAAACAAGAAAGTTTTGAAGATTCGGTTGCGATGTTATAAACGGCCGCCTGCCTGATGTCCCATGGGAATGTTATTGTTGCCTGTCAGCCTCTAGGCTATGTGTCCCTACTTTGTGATGTGCAATAGAAGTACGCGTAGACGTGACGCTAATATAGCAGAGTGTTTAAACAAGCACTTCATTATTTAAATCTATAATATGAGAAAATGAATCATCTTGTTCTGACTACTGAGGTTCGCATAGAGGAGGAAGAGAATATTTTAATAGTTGCCATATACAAAAATATGTTGCCATATACAAATGTTATTTAAAACGACTTTTGTTATCTATGGTGAGTTTTAATTGAACACAGAGTAGTACGTTAACTGAACACAATGCTCCCTTCGTCGCGCAGTCGGGTAAAAATACGTCATAATAGCAGTTACAAGTTAGCATTCAGTTCACTGTAACCGTATGCAAATGGACATCCTGATTTATGGCCGTATTCTATTAGGGAAATCCCTGACCCAGCGTCACAAGTCAAAACTATTTTGTGAGACGAGAAGTTCGAAGCAAATAGACCAACTCTGTAGCTTAATGATCGCTGCACTGGAGGTCCCGGGTTCGATTCCCGGTCAGGTCAAGATGGGAAATTATATTAGTCAGATTGACCTGAGTCTTGGATCTTTATCTATATGTATTATATAATATAGCTTCGTCGAGTAGTTAGATAGCACAGATGGAAACCGCTTGAAAATCCATACAGTAGTTTTAAAGTTAATCGCTAACAAACATACAGACAGATGCGGCAGAGGACTTTGACTTTGTAAATATTATAATCAGCACTCGGATCACAATCATAACCTGTTTTGATATACCTTTTCACTATGTACATTATGTACTTATGTATATATGTACATTATGTATATTATTAGAAAAAAAAACATTGTAAGAAACAATAATGGTAAGCCGATCTGGCATGATAGGGACCAACACTGTTCAAATGAGTTTCTTTCGGAATTTCTTCTCAGCAGTGGTCGTTCCGAAATGCCAGTAGTTTGTAGCTTGTGAGAAATAACTATAAATATAAAGATTGACGAGAAAAAGTGCCTGTGAAGGTCTAATTTCTGAATAAATGATTTGAAATTTGAATTTTGAATTTAAAATATATGCAATAACAATCTATTTATGTTACAAAAAGAATATGAAGTCCATTATATAACATCCACAGATAATCTTATTGACGGTAGGCCGCAGAAGACGTCCATTTGGATTGGATGCATGGATTTGAATCCGTTCGGAAATCCAAAGACAAATATAGTATCGTTGAGTTAGTATCCCGTAACACAAGTCTCGAACTTACTTTGGGGCTAGCTCAATCTGTGTGATTTGTCCTAATATATTTATTTAAA
The DNA here is from genome assembly GCF_027563975.2 of Plodia interpunctella. Lineage (NCBI taxonomy): Eukaryota > Metazoa > Arthropoda > Insecta > Lepidoptera > Pyralidae > Plodia > Plodia interpunctella. The sequence continues at coordinate 7,358,962 of NC_071313.1, forward strand.
GAAGACGTCCATTTAATTGGCACACGTTTTTCACATTCACTAAACGATTTTGGAAGACGGCCACTCCATTTGGATTTTGGACGTATAGTGAATGGCCACCTTAAGCTTCTTGTAAACAAATGTCCTAATTCACAAATGTTTGTCCATACACACGTGTGAACAAAATATACATTTGGCGTTTGTTTTTCGCAAGTTTTGTTGAGACAAGTGTTGCTTGTTTGTCTTGTACGGAAGTTTCGGGAGCTTTGGTTTTTTATTAATTTATACACATTGTATTTTGGCCTCCGCTAATGGTGAATGGTGAAGCGGTGGTGGTGTAATGGTTAAGACCTGGCCTGTGGATCGAAAGGTTCGAGTCGTACTCGTGCCACATGAGTTTGTATACCAAACTGACTCACGTATCTGATCACATGAGTTTGTATACTAATCTGACTCATCGTATAGTTTTCAACGACCACCACTTGTTTCCGGTGAAGGAAAACATCGTGAGAAACTGGTTGATTCTCATTAACTTGTGTGTGAAATGGCAATGGCAAACCACTCCATTAATAATGCCATAAAAGTTGTGTGTGTTTCATTCCACGTAATAACCACGACCCTCAGCCATGAGGAATACGACTATGAAAAAGAGTGGTGAATTTAAAAAGTATCATTTGTTGAATGTTTTTGTTGATTGTGTAACTGGACAAAACTTTTTGATATATGACCTTCGAGAATTAGTGGATGTGAATCCTAATGGTGGATCCAAGTTGAAGGAGAAAATCCAAGCCAAGGCCATTTTTTCCCTCTTGCTAGAAATTTATCTACCTAAATCATGTCGAAGGCAAGACGGGTATAACTTTTTTTAAAATTGAATATTCTATATTCATCCAACAATTTTGTAAAGAACAAGTTTTTATCACTAAATCACAAGAACCTAAAATCCGTGACTTTGTTGAGATGTTACTCATAAAATCTGTTTTACGACAGCAAGCGAACAAAATTTAAAGACTTGTTTTACTCTGATTGCCACCGAAACTTTCATGTATGGTGATGGCACAATATAGATAATCTAAATGTTGTGGTGATAGTGTAAAACATTGAATACTATCTTCTTGATGCAGTAATGCAGTCTTCTTGATGCAGTTAATACACATAATTCAGTCGCGATACAAACTAATTTTAATATCGACAGCATTACAAAAACATTAAACAAAATAGGCCATGTGTTGATCTTATGATCTCCGTGGAATGGTCATCGTGCCGGACTGCCACACTGGAGGTCCCGGGTTCGATATCCGGTCAGCTCAACATGGAAAATCATCTATTTCAGATTGACCTGGGTCTTGGATGTTTATCTATATGTGTATAGAATATAGCATCGTTGAGTTAGTATCCCATAACACAAGTTTCGACCTTACTTTGGGGCTAACTCAATCTGTGTGATTTGTTCCTCTATTATTTATATATATTATTATAATTTTTTCATCAAATAAAATTTCTCTCATATGCATAGATAATATTTTTTCTTTTAACTATGCTCATATGACGGTTATTTTAGTTACTACCTTAACCAGCTCTTTTTGTAAATATTAAGGTCTTTATCTATAGATATCGTGTAAATTGCCATTGTTCTCATCTTATAAGTAGTTTGCACCAGTCAACATTGTCGTTAACTTTAGCTTGTGACCCATCGATGAGACAAAATGGCGTACTTTGCCGTGTTGTGTGCAAGTTGAAAGTTAACGTCAAAATTGACTGTTACAACCGACAGATGTGTGTGCGTATCGCGGCGTGGTAACGTTTTGTACATAAATTTCACAACACGACGGCTGTATACTTATTCTGTAACACAGATACAAAATTTCATACCAGACTGAATCTGCAATTTCGTAAACGGAGAAATGACAAAAACGGAAATCTAATAAAAGTATAAAACCAACATGGCGCCCCATTGTTTTTAGATCAGTTCTAACGCAAATAACAATGTATGAAGCTATTGTGTTCCCAATGAATGGGGAGCGTAATAAAGACCTTATTATGCTAATATAGAACCGACTACATTACAATCGAAATCAATGAGCATTGGATCTCCATAACAATAACATTTTATTGTGTTCACGTAAAATATATTAATACATAAGGGAATAAAATTGCTAAAGAACCTATACGGATCAAGTGCGGGGCGTAAAAAGGGCATAAAAACTACGCACTACACATGTAAAACCTTTGGCAATATTCGTAGCTCTTCAAACATGATCGTAAAATTCTGATAATACTATACTATTGCTTAGGGTGAGTTGCACCGTCAACTTTAACGTGCGCAGCAAAACACAAAGTACCTACGCCATTTTGACTAAACGTCAGCGGCACACCGGTTAAAGTCAATGTCAAATTTGACGGTGCAACTCGCCCTTATTGTGCCCTCCTGTAAACCGAAAGTCCCAAGTTCGAATCCTACTCGTGCCGCAGGAGTATAATACCAATCTGACTTATGTATAGTAGTTTTTATAGGTCATCACTTGACTTCGTTATTGAAAGATTTTACTTTTAACTGTTTTTAGTATCGATGTCGAATATACACAAGAGTATCGCGTTTCGTCACAATCCCTAATCGTCAAATTAATTAACATAGAGAAGTCAAACGGTCTATCTATTAACGGGTAATTAAATAACAATTAGACAACGAGGCCAAATACTGGTTTGTGTAAATATTTATACTGATAACACAAATGAGAACGGACAAGTAGGATGGTGAATTAATTTTAGGTTATAATTACGATTAATTACAATCGTTCAAAGCCGTTCATTCGTTACCTTACATTAGGGCTACGATCGCTTGCCGTGTTTCAAACAAGTTAAAAAATATATCATTTTTCCCACAAACTTTTATTGTCTTCGCTGAGATCTTGTGGCATTTAAGGCCTAATAAAAAACCCATGTCCGTGCCGTTAAGTTCCCTCGTTGGGAGCCGATCCTGGGTGCACCATCATAATAATTCATTGTCATGGAAACTGAAGCGAAGTTGGAAATTTCAGTGGCCCACTGGAAGTAGGAGAAATCTAACTTGCAAGATTTGATTACAGACAACCGGACAGGTTGTTTTTAGTTTTTCATGTCCAACCTCTGAGTATATTTATAGACAGCGTAAAATTATCCGTAACTCTTCAATTAGGTAAACTATGAAATTGCAGTTTAAAATTCTAAAACTGAAAATAAATCTGCAGAGTGACGCGCTCGAAACTAAGCTAAAAGCATAACCCTTTTACGCTGTCGGATAAAACCGGAAATTTCCGGAGCAAATACAATTAAAGCTTGGTGTACACGATGGCGCTTCCTGTAAGGCTGGCTTCACACAGCTGTCGAAATTTGATGTATGGTCGAGGGTTGTGGACGGGAATTTAAGGGGATATGGGATTACATAATTTGTTTTGGATTTAAATGGTTTCGGACAGCGTTGTGTTTACGTTTTTTTTTTCTTCGCTTTCATTGTATTTTTTTAATGTTTATTTAGGTCGAAATTTCGTTGAAATTTTAAATAAAAGTCCTATTTGCAGTGGTTTTTCTCTACAGCCATACAACTAAACGAGGTCTTCGAGTTTCGCAATGCCGAGCTCTGTCTGCCCCGTCAGAAATAATGACGTGATACTTTATCTGTCCGTACTCCCTATTCAGACACACAATTAGTGCTACTAGCTTTTGCGCGCGGCTTCGCCCGCGTGAATACTTCAAACTACATGTGTGCAAAATTTCAAGAAGATTGGTTGAGTAGATAGAGCTTGAAGAGGTAACAAACGTACTTTCGCATTTATAATATTAGTTACAAAACAATGCTGTTGTTATCACGAGATCTAGGCTACATTACTCATAGACCAGTCTATGATTAATCACCAATACGCCGTATTTGTCTGTCTGTAAGGCTATCTAATGTCTTACTCATGAATTCAAACTTAGATGATTAATGGTATCACGTAGATCACATATTAAAAGTGTTATAGCAATGGAATAACAATTAGATTAGGCATTATAAATATAGAGTTAAGGCTGCGTCCCGCGGCTTCACTCCCTTGGGAATTTCGGGATAAGAAGCGTGTGTGACTATGAGTTATTCCAGTTTATATTCTACCCGTGTGTTTAGCTTAAAAGGACACTCTCGCTACTAAAAAACCTTAAGATATCAATTTTTAATTTAACCATTAAAAATATTTACACTTAATTATTTACTGTATCTGTTAACGATTCAATCATGCGTCAAAACTTTTTGCAAAATATAAAAAACAAACAAAATACATCACACTAGCTGCGTCCCGGCTTCGCTCGGGTAAAACCATAATAAATTTGACAGCTAAACTTTACTTCGAAATTACACTATCAAAAAAAAAACCGTATCAAAATTCGTTACATAGTTTGAAAGATCTAAGTATACATAAGGACAGACAGAGGTAAGCGATTTTGTTATATACTATGTAACATAGCGTCTTGGCGCAAAATGTCCTTTTCTTACAATGTCTTTTCTCGAAATGTCCTTGTGTATTTTTGATGATAATTTAGATAAGCAACTGATTAAAACAGTTTTTTTTATTATTAAAAGGACATTTTGAGAAAAGGACATTACGAGAAAAGGACATTATGAGGAAAGGACATTATGAGAAAAGGACATTATGAGGAAAGGACATTATGAGGAAAGGACATTATGAGAAAAGGACATTATGAGAAAAGGACATTATGAGAAAAGGACATTATGAGGAAAGGACATTATGAGAAAAGGACATTATGAGAAAAGGACATTATGAGAAAAGGACATTATGAGAAAAGCACATTATGAGGAAAGGACATTATGAGAAAAGGACATTATGAGAAAAGGACATTATGAGAAAAGGACATTATGAGAAAAGGACATTATGAGAAAAGCACATTATGAGGAAAGGACATTATGAGAAAAGGACATTATGAGGAAAGGACATTATGAGAAAAGGACATTATGAGGAAAGGACATTATGAGATAAGGACATTATGAGAAAAGGACATTATGAGAAAAGGACATTAGGTATGAGGAAAGGACATTATGAGAAAAGGACATTATGAGAAAAGGACATTATGAGAAAAGGACATTATGAGAAAAGGACATTATGAGGAAAGGACATTATGAGGAAAGGACATTATGAGAAAGGACATTATGAAATAGGACATTTCGAGAAAGGGACATTATGAGATAACGACATTATGAGATAAAGACATAATGAGAAATTGACATTTTGAGAAAGGACATTTCGACAAAAGGACATTATGAGAAAGAACATTGAGAAAAGTACATTTTGCGCCAAGACGTAAGAAATGTACAGAAAGCAATAGAATTTTTATACTACAAATATGAGACTTGGAATCTTGCGTTTAATTGGGGCAATAAAAAAATCGTCAACTCGAAATGCCTTAGCGATTTTCCGGAGGGATGAAACTCCCTAGGGGTAACTTGCAAAATGCATTGGGTAAAACTAAGGGGAGTGATGAAAGATTTTACGGAGGGTAGACTTTTATTTATGCTGCCTCGGAATAAGATAATTTTGACGTGAAGTTACGTTTATCGAAGTATCGTTATGTTCAAATGGAATGAATCGAGGGACGTCTATGTCCAGCCGTGGGCCCCTGATGGCTCTAAATAAATATATAATCATTTTACAGTCGCCAAGTGCTCATCTTCGCATGAGCACTAGGCAGATATTAATTAATAATCAATAAATATAAATGGACAAATCACACAAATCGACTTGGCCCCAAAGTTCGAGACTTGTGTTATGGGTTAGTCAACGGTAATATATATTACATATCTAGATAAACATCCAAGAACCAGGCCAATTTGATAGATATTTTTGTTACATCGAGAATTTCATGATTGAACAGTCGGGTTATAACGTTGAAGACATTTATACATAGGAGAAGTGTGAGGAGTCAAGATAAAGAACAATTTAAAAGATAATATTTAATACACGAGAGAATTTAGTACATACAATTTACAGAGGATAGACAGGGGTCGTGAGTAACTAAAAAGCACGAGATCTCCTCAGCAGCCGTTTAGTAAAATAGCCACTTGCAAGCTGCAGGGTCCCAGATGAAAGAAACTCCAACCACGGCGCGGGCACTTATAAAGGGTCCAGCGGAAGGTGCGGCGAGGCGGGGGGCTCTGGTAGCCGCGCGCGACACGACGTCACAATGTACATACAGGATAATTTCAAACCATAATTTGAATAAAACACTTAATGATTCGTGTATCGATTTCAGCTCAATTATATCAAATTGTTGTAGTTGATAGACCTAATTATTCTTATTACGAGTATTTATCAGGCTTTTTTTTGTATTTTTTTCTGAGCGGAGGCCTGGTGACCTGTATGACAGGTTCTATTGGATACCTAGTTCAGGCACAGCAAATCAATTACAATGTTTTAGTTATAGTTTCTAGAGTACTAGAAACCTGTATTGTTGTGGATAAAAAAAATATATCTTTATTATTGCTTTTATAAAGATATATATATTTATTATGATAAAAAAATATATATCCTTATAGTATGTTTATTACTAATTTTACTATACTAGCAGATATTTTTTCCATTAGTGTTTTTTATAGTTTGGCGCTTTGAACACAACTACATATAGCCAACGATCAACCAAAAAATATTGTAGTTTTTTTGTTCATAAATAATTTATTTTTACGTTATCACAAATGTTGCAGTATAATTCAAAGCTGCAATTTTCGTTCCAATAAAGAATTTATTTTGACACTTGTTCATATATTTTATACATCACCTCATTTATTTATATTTGCGTATACCCCCGACGCAAAAAGAGGGGTGTTATAAGTTTAACGTGTCTGTCTGTGTATGTGTCTGTGGCATGTGTATGTTGTAGCTCCCAGACGGATGATTTTCGTTTAGTATTTTTTTTGTGTCATAGATAATTTTATCCCTAGTGTTCTTAGCCATGTTTCATGAAAATCGGTTTAGCCGTTCAAAAGTTGTAGCGAAATGAATATTAAAATTCGAGGGTTTTTTAATTTGTCTAACAAATAAACTTGTTATAATATTTTAATTTTAACATCAATTTGTATATTTGTACCAATGTTTTTGGCAAATATATTTTTTTCTTTCTTTAAAAGTTTATGTAATAGTAACATTTACGGTTTGTAAACAGGCGCCATCTAAGCTCTTTACAACGAATTATGGTTCAAATGTGTCAGAATATATGTTCAGTGGTCATATAGACGTCTACTGCCAACCAACTACACAAAATTAATAAGTATAGTAACATTGAAGTAAGTGAAACCTATCTGTTACATATGTTGTTAAAAGAACAATTTTATTCAAACTTTAAAAAACATAAATACAATGCCGTATGCCGTTTTATAAATAAAAATAATCTTCCAACGCGCCACAGGGAGGCAACGTGCCCAGTATACTGGCAGCGTTACAAGAATATGTCAAAGTTAACGTTAAAGTTGACTGGTGTAATCCACTGTAAGACTGGTATTTCTAGATTAGTATGCAAAAAATTTCATGTTTAATTCTTAATATCCATCATCTGTATAATTATTATATAGATAACTAGCGGCCCATCCTGGCTTCGCTCGGGTAAAATGTAATAAATTATACACCTAAACCTTCCTCAGGAATCACACTGTCTATTGGTGAAAACCGCTTGAAAATCCGTGCAGTAGTTTATGAGTTTATCGCGGACAGACAGATGGGGCAGGGAACTTTGTTTTATAATATGTTTTACCATGCAAAGCGACGACAACCACAGCAATTTGTTCGCAGCATCTCACTGCGAAAAGATTCTATAGTGAAAAGTGATCTACAAACTCGCACTAAGGCTACTGAGTAAAGTTAATCCCCCATAACGTAACTTTCCACTTAGCCCAGTTTCTCAATATACATATCATATATTCTCTAAGCTAGATGAAATCCCGTCGAAGTTTAGACAAGGCACGACCAGCCTCGATTTACGCCTAGGCTTAAACTTTTACGCCCGGACGTAAACCCTATTTGTTGCCGCTAATTTTTAAACCGCTTGTCTCTTTCAATGTACCTAGTTCCGAGTAAGGGATTTAACTTAATGTGAAGTTTCAATGGTAAAAGCGTGTTATGGTCGATTTTTAGTTACACATATTTCACTAGTATAGTAGGTAGACGCCGGTAGATCGAAAGGTCCCAGGTCCGAATCGTACTCATGCCATATGAGTTTGTATACCAATCTGATTCATGTATAGTAGTTTTCATGGACCGCCACTTGCTTCCGGTGAAGGAAAACATCGTGAGGAAACCTACATACTGGTTGTGTGAAGGTATCCTCACGATATAATCACTCATCCTAACTAATATTATAAATGCGAAAGTAAGCGTTGCTGATGGTGCTCTTATTCAACTCGACCAATCTTCTTGAAATTTTGCATACATGTAGATTGAAGTATGGAGAAATAACTGTTCCCGTGGATAATTACGCGGGCGAAGGCGCGGGTAACATCTAGTTTTTAAATAATTGCTTGCTCGGTGTTTTAAATAATTGCTATGAATAAAAACCGAAATATGAATCTAAAAATATTTGTTAAACATCTGAGAATATGTTTTGAAACTTTCTTTTTGATTATTGATTTGTGCGCAGCAAAAAGTTTGCGAAAGTTCAAAGTATTTTTTCCCCTCCTGACTTGATCCAATAAGTACTTTGTTCATAAATATTTAAATTATGATAATTTTCGGTGCCGCTCGGCTGATTTACTTAGAGAGCAGAACCTTCAAGTGTGTACTTCAAATTGGGCCTCCTAAGTTTTCTTAAAATTTAATTTTCTCAGTGTATATTTTACAGTAGCGACCCTTCTTCAGACAGCTTCTCTCGGGTAAAAACATAACTAATTATTCACCTAAACCTTCTTGAATCACTCTATCTATTAACAAATCCGCATAAAATCCGTTGCTTAGCACACATAGGGACAGGCAGCGGGAAGCGACTTTGCTTTATAATAGGTAGAAAATAAAAAAATATTGAATGAAATTAAAAAACACAGTAAACTAATAAAATTATATCCAAAATTGAAAGAAAGAAAGGAGAGAGAGAGAGATAGAGAGAGAGGAAGAAAGAAAAAACGTTTATTTACCACAAAAAACATGACATTGATAACGCGTTGAACTCTGAGAGCGCCGACAGAAGTGAAAACTTAAATATAGACGTTGTGCATTTTTGAAGTCTTACGAATTTTTTTCGATGTCTCCTGACGCGAGCTTAACATTATTTACCCGTCACAAACAATGCACAACGCCGCTAAAGAAGTTTTCACTTCAAAAATAATTAAAGTACAGAGTACGATGGATGTAATCAATAACAAACTTATGCATAACAATATATGGACTAAAATGAACAGTAAATGACTGTAATTTATTCATAAAGCTGCAACTTTAAGGCTTTTGGTTTTAACATATATGCTTTTAGTTTAATTTTCAAGAATCTATATATATTTCACAATTGCAAGTCCCGACAGAAAGTGCTACAGTTTATACTAAGTAGTTTTTAAACCCCCACCCTTATTAACAAAGATGGATGCCCTCAGCTGTGAGGAAATAGAATCTTCCACGTGACAGATGAGTCCTGCTCCCGGGCCCAGATTAGGCCGTGGTTGTACCACCGCCCCGGGCGCTGGACACACAGGGGCGCAGAGTTACGTAAGAGATTTTTCAGGTCGCACAAAAATCAATTACTTGGTTTTAAGTGCTATGGTATTTATAATTCGAGTTGTTATTTAGATTACCTAGGCCAAAAAAGTCGTTATTGCTAGACATTTTCACGCTGCTTCTGGTCCTGGCAGAATGGCAAACCCAATAAGTAATGGCCTGACGTCGCCAAGGATGATTTGCATACCAAAGGCCTGACAAGTAAGGAGAAGTAGAAAAGCGCAGCCTGGAGCCTGAAGAAATGTTCGCACGTTTTTGCGAATGAGTATTTTAGGTCACACATACACGCGACCACCCACCATCGTATTACAGAAAGGGGGTGCCGTAAAAATTCGCCCAAGTCGCTTGTAGCACTATCACCGGCACTACTCGCTGAGTTTGACGATAACATGTTACACGAATTTGTCCTGCTTAATTATGTAAAAGATGAAACGAATCCGGCTCGAATTTGCGAGGGAATCCTGGATAACTCGAGCCCCGAGAGAAATGAGCGCGTTTCGTGTTTATTCCTTGTCGAAGTTTGAAAAGAATAGGACTTAATGACACTTAGTACTGTCAAATAATAAGTGTCGAATGCCTTTGTGATTCCCGATTGAAAATGTCACTTTATTCCGGTCTCTGTGATGAAAAAAATGTTTATTTTCCTTCATTTCGTGTCTTTATATCTGACAAATGTATATTAAGTTGGACTAGAAAGTAGTATCATTGGCAACATTAAGGTTACTGTACTTTCAAAGAGTCGAGTGTATTTTAAATGGTTTTGTTATTACGTATTGTTTTAATGGAGACGGTGGTAGTGTCATGGTTAAGACGCCCGAATATTTCAGAAAGTCATCCCTTGATCACTTTTTTGCCTTTCGCGCATAGGTCTTGCGGGCAAATGTCTTTCGCGTATGTAGCTTTTGCGCATGTGTCTTGCGCGCAAATGTCTTACGAGCATATATGTCTTTGTGCGCAAGTGTCTTTGCGAGCAAATGGATTCGTGCAAGAGTTTTTCGCGCATGTGTCTTTCGCGCAAAAGCACCAGATACAATAAAATTATATCCGTTACTAGTTTCATATGCAGTATGCTATGCTCAAAGACTATCACTTCACCTCTCTCAAACCATTACGAGTTCACTCTAGTCTAATAGAATCTGGAACTTGGTGCAAACATTGAATACTCAAGATTGCTAAAGTTAGGTGCTAAGGTTATATTATTATGATAATGTCGGAATGCTGTCCCAATCCAAACATTTACACGACACGACAAGTTTTGGGATACAGAAATTTAAGTTTTGTCATTTAGGAAGTACTTTTAATGTTTTTTTTTTAATCCCATGGGAGAGAAAATTGATATTTGTGATTCGTGTGATACAACTCAGCTTAAATATGTATCACGTCTTCATTTCTTACGGGCTCGACAGAGCTAAGTGTCGCTAGATTCCAAGGCGTTCAGCTGAATAGATCAGATAATATATTGTTTGTTCGTAAATACTCTTTTCAGGAAGTATTGGACCCGTTGCTATTATTTGAGAAGCCCTTTTGTTCCCTTTATTGACTTTTACAATACGATATTTATATTTATAGCGGAACAGATAGTCGGACAGACGCGGTGGGGAATTCTACTAATCCTGCTAATATTATAAATGCGAAAGTTTGTGAGGATGTGTTTGTGTGTTTGTTATTCTTTCACGCAAAATCAACTAAATCGATTATAACACAGGAGGAATATAACCTGAAATAAGACATAGGATACTTTTTATCCCGAAATTCCCACGGGAGCGAAATTCGGAATGCATCCAGTATTTTATAATATATAATTAATCAGCTAGCTTCTTCATATCATTAGCTCCAAGTCTTCTAATTAATTTACGACATGTGCTATCGACATACCAGATTACCTAAGCAAATGGTCGTGTACCACAATGGCTTGTAATTTCCTGCGTGCCAGGGATGCAGTGATTCAGAGAGATAGCATTGCTCAAGGGCAGATGCATGGATAAGATGCATTGGAACAGTCGCGCTCTCAAGTGTTATCAAGTTATCTTGTTAACACGATCGCTAGAAATCACATCTGTGCTGTAGTCGGGTTTGGTTCCTAAAATCGCCGATCACAACATCGACGGCTACTAAATCGATAACCTTCCATCGTATAAACGACCTCTGGTAGTACTGCAACTATATGGTTTTAATTATAGGTACATTGCTTTCCGAAATTGACAAAAAATATTCGTGGAGTTTATTTGTCGTTGCCGGTTAATAATTTGAATTCGCTAGCAACTGACACTCGTATTTTTAAATCTTTGTTTGTGATAATATAAGTATTAAAATTCTATTAAACTTTGGAAAAAGGATAGAGATATATATATATGATACTGTATGTGTGCTCAATACCCTTCTTTATTTGCACCCTTAATGTGATTAACAGAACTTTCTTATATATAATAGATGCCATTATGGACCCTTACGGCCGCAGCAATCGAAGAGGGGCTGACTTGTCCATAATTACAATATATTGATTCAATTTATTTTAGTAAATCAATTACTTTTTCATTGAATAATAGTTTTATCTCTTTTGAAATTCACGGCACTAAGTCCTTAATTTCCAAGGATATTCATTTATTATTTTTTTATTTCAAATTGTACAAATATTGAAACACGAAGTTATGTGTATATTGTTAGGTTTATTGAGATAATTCTATTTTATTTGCTCAGTATTTCACTGACATTTGGAAAATAAAAAAAAAACTAAAACAATAAGTTGAACATAAAAGGCTTTGACTTTGTAATCATAAATGAAAACCTTTATAAAAATATTTGATAACTATTATTGTTGAGAATAAATTGCTTTTAAGTACAATGTCACTATAATGTCTTTGAAATTTTTTACGCAACACTTGACTAATAAATGAGCAAAATTCTCAAAGCATCCATCCAATGCTTAATTCGTCACTAGAATTCCGAAGATTTACAAAGTGTCTTGATAAAATTTCTCCTAAAACTTTGTTATTCTTATTGAAATTCAAAGAATCGTTATTTATAACAATTATTCTTTATTTGTTACAGGTAATTTCACAATGATTCCAGCGAAACACGAGGAGAAAAATGTCAGACGAAGTATGTAATTTAATATTAACATCAGTTGACGCTAATTACGCTAGTACATTGTATATTTTCTAGCCAGGGTCACCAGTGCAAGGTACCAGACGGTTGATCAATCCTCACATACTGGCACCATTACACCTCTTACTCATAAATACATACATAGCAACTTGTGACAAAAACAAGTCACTTGTCTCGACGACTGTATTTCTTGTCGTCACGTACAGTCTAAGCCCCAACTATTTATGGTTCGGACTAGTCGGTCGTACAATGCTATTGTGTTTGTTAATGCTATTATATATGATAAAAATATTCCGAATGTCATGCAACCTTGGGTATCATTATAACGACAAAAATGATCCTGGATATTCGAGACACTCGATTGGAAGAGAAGACTTGTAAAAATGCATCTTCAGCTATTCATAAGAGACAGGGACATTTATGTTAGAGGAACTCGTAATAAAGATCGAATTGTTCTATCTCGAATTCCAAACACTAGTTTGTATCACAATGGCTGCTGTTCTATATGGGGGAAGATCTTTAGAAGATCTTCTCTTTTCCTTGTCCAAAGATCTTCAACTGCTGCCTCGTAAGAAGTTCTTAAAAGAACTGCAAACCTGCTTATGTAATCAATGTTTTTACTCAGTTAAAGAGTTTTATGATCGACCCAAACATAATTTGTTGAAATTTGACATTTTTTATGATAAATATTAACGTAATTAATTATTGCATGCAATAAATCATTCCTATTTTGTGTTAAAATGTGTTTACATGGCCGGATTAGGCTTGTGTTTTGGACAATATAATGTAAAAACAATTTATGTAACCACATTTATTAAAAAAAAAGTATTGAGTACGACCAACGATAGAACAAAGCAGTGACGGAGTAATGGTCGCGATAGGTACAGAGACTGGGTAAACTATCAGCTGCTGGTCAGTTGTCATTTTTTGGGTCTCGGGAAAACGATGGATGAGACTGGCACCGGACCGTAGAAAGTGGCGCGAAAACAGGAAGGCTTGTACCCAGCAGTGGGTTTATGGAGGCTGAAAACTGAAATGTGAAGGATGTTTCCGGTATTGGAAATATTAAAATGAGGCCACAGGAAGGAAATTATCTACAAAGGGTTTTGGCTGCCAAATTGAAGTACTAAGGTTCTTCCGATCGAAATTTTATTTATGCGTTCAATAGGAAATTTATGTGTTCAATAGACCTCATGTTTGTTCCTTGACAGACAGATAGACAGATGGATGGATAGGCGGACAACTAATGTAAACCGTAAAATGTTTGCCTTTTTTGGAAACGGAACTCTACTTCGTCCACACCTTCTACCAGTTAACTTGTCGGGTCTCCTCGTACTGTGTCAGAGGTTAAATAAATAAAATATAAATAAATATATTAGGACAAATCACACAGATTGAGCTAGCCCCAAAGTAAGTTCGAGACTTGTGTTATGGGATACTAACTCAACGATACTATATTTTATAACAAATACATATATAGATAAACATCCAAGACCCGGGCCAATCAGAAAAAGATCATTTTCCATCATGACCCGACCGGGGATCGAACACGGGACCTCTCGGTTCAGAGGCAAGCATTTTACCACTGCGCCACCGAGGTTGTCCTCCAGGTTGTCTGGGGATTGAATCTGTCATTCTTGATCTCTTTTTTATGTCGCTTACCAATGTGGCTGGTAGAGGCGAAGAATTTTAAAAACAAAATGTCTTCTTTGTATTCTCTTGACAGAGTAGTCGTAAGAGAACAAAATGTATAATGTCAGAATTGCGAGGCGTCACATTTTGATAGCACACTGTTAGCTAAACAGCTTTGTCCGAACACAGCCCTAACTACACTCGTAAGATAATTAAAATGTTTATTTACGTTCAATTATCTAACGGTTGTCTGTTGACCATAGAATTCGAAGCAAGCAATTCGGCAAGCAGAAGTGTTTTTGGTACTTTCCTCTTAGTCCGCCCGCGGCAAAAAGTAGTTCTCCAGCTATCGCAACTAAATATACAAAAAATCACCCCAATCCAATGCTCCGGTTTGACTTGAAAGAAGGACAAACAAATACACAATCACATTTACAATATTAGAATGGATGCAAGTGAAGTGTACATACTATCCAAATTCACTGGAAATTCGCCACTGTTAGCGAATCATAAAGATCTATGTAAGGTAATTTTACATGAGGTCGATTGTAAAATCATTGAAAATTCGAATACTAACGCAAATCCGAATCGATCTAGTGTCTCATAAATGCGTCATTGACGCTTCTTTCACAGTTTAATCACATTTATGTGGTTGTTCGTGTGATTTGTCCTAATATATGTATTTATATAATATAATATATATTTATTCGACAATCTTGCTAAAGACGAATCAGCCCCCGGCATTGATAATGAAGTCAGGGTTGTCACAAAATATGAAAGTGTCAGTCATATCAGAATATTTTTTTTTTCATTCATTTCAGCCGTTTGTCGCCCTGCTGAGCATAGGCCTCCCTTCGCGTACGCGTACGATATGCGTGTGAATTAATTACCTTCCCATCTTCTTTTCCAGGGGTTCCCACGAAGCGGTGGAAACGGACCCCTCTCCGCTCCTCTCAGCCCCCCACGATTGCCCTGCTTGAAGGCGTTCGAAACGTCTTTGCGTAAAATGTTCTTTTCTCACAATGTCCTTTCTCATAATGTCCTTTCTTAAAATGTCAATTTCTCATAATGTATTTTTCTCGTAATGTCCTTATCTCATAATGTCATTTTCTCAAAATGTCCTTTTAATAAAATAACTGTTTTAATCAGTTGCTTATCTAAATTATCATCAAAAACACACAAGGACATTTTGAGAAAAGGACATTATGAGAAAAGGAAATTTTGAGAAAAGGAAATTTTGAGAAAAGGACATTTTGAGAAAGGACATTTTGAGAAAGGACATTTTGAGAAAGGACATTCTGAGAAAGAACATTGTGAGAAAAGGACATTTTGCGCCAAGACGGTTCGAAATTCGACTGTAGGAACGATGGGCTATGCTTCTATTGTCTTATTATTCCAAATTCACCGCTGTCGACAAATGAGATATTAAATTAATGTAATTGAAGACTTCCTAATTCCGCTGATGTCGCGTAAGTCTGTTTATTACTTCGTTACACTTCTAATGAAAAAACGAACGGTAACAACAGAAGGTAAACTCTAAATAAAAGGCCGGCAGAATGTTTAATGCTTTTTAGATACAAATTTTGAATCAAACAAACGCTCTAATGATAAAATTTATGAAAAACTTAATGCGGCCTTAATTTACTTTGTATCAATCAGGATATGCAAGGATGCACTGTGCTCTAATCGAAGTTTGTGGTGATCTTACAGAAGAAATCACAAGAAATCAAGACGAAAACACACGCATCACTTATGTGATATTCAAATATATATATTTTCATTAACTTCCTTAGAAACTTTGCTGAAGACAAAACACTCTTATCATCTTCGTGAGCACCACAACGGTTGCAATTTGGGGATGCAAAGCCCGAAGAATCGTTGAAGATTCGTGAATTTACAACGGGCCGCTTGTCTGACGTGGGAATAACGTTGTTACCTGTCAGTTGCCAAGACTATCTGTCCCTTAGTCGCTTCATACATTATGAACAAAAGGATATGAAGTATGTTATGAAGAAGTTGAAGTTTATACTATTTCCAAAAGCACACAAAGCAACCTTCTGTTCGATATCTTCTGTCCACAATTTCGCCACACTCTAGGGGTGTCACCCGGGCGTAATTCCACTTAATTGAATTCGCCTTTTTGTAGTGCTTCCATTCCATTTTGATAGAATTACATTACGCGGCCGACTGGAAGTGATAGGTTTCCAGAAAAATCCATTAATGTTTACAGGGAATTTATTAGATCACTTTACCTTGTCGCGATTCATTACGTATAAGATTTTACATGGAAATAAATACTATAGTTTATGATTAAATCGTTACTTTCCAACTAATATTATAAAATGCGAAAGTTCACGCTTGACCCGATATCGAGAAATATTTATAATAGTTAATTAACCAAACTGTATGTTGTGTACCTACATAAATTAATAATCATTGCAACAATTTGGGATATATATACGCAGGTGGCAACTTCATATATGTGCACCTAGAACTACCCCATGGGGCCCCATATCCCAAGGTGCGATTAAGGGATTTATAAATCTTTCCATCTATGTCAATTCCTCGTATATTTGTCAGATAATCTTACGCTTATTCCAACGTAGCACGGATTATATGAAAACGTGCGAAGTGTACAGTCAACCGCACGTCAAGTTGCCGCTACACACCTCTATGTCGCGGTGATAAGGGTGAATTTGCAATGTGTTTAATGATGTGCTGTCGCCAGTACGCTGATACGCAATTAGCGAATCCCGTAAACTCAAATAAACGCGACGTATCTCCTAAACGGGGATGGAATCAAAATTAGCTTGGTGACAATTTCGTGTGTTTGTTTGTTGTCATTGTTATTAAGGGAAAGTTAAGATCTTTTGCCATAGTAACCTATAATTACACAACACTGCCTTTCTCACCCTTCCAACCGGAAAACATCATCATCATATCGAGTGTGTTAGCAATAACACTGGTGTCAGATTTTATTGAAGTCGCCTAAAGGCATCTGACATGACTTTTACGACAACTTACCGCCATCTAGTGGCAGAATCGGAACACAACAATGCAAGCACTGCTGTTTGGCGACTGCAGATCGTCGCACAATTTATATTTAAAAAGTAAATATTTATATGATATATTGTGCATGTAAATATTGAGCTAATTCGTCACTTGGCATTCTTAGCAAGTTGGTGGACAAATTTAGGGTAAGTTGCACCAGTCAACTTGAACGATGACTTTGACCCGCCCACCGCTGACGTTTAGACAAAATGGCAACCCACTCTTAGTAAAAGTTTGATAGACACGGGAATAAGTAAGATTAATAAGTAAGACATTGGAGAAACTAAATAAAATCTTAAAAACAAAAATCATATTTATGCAGACGAAAGCTGCATCTGTATAAGAATAAAAAGCTCTTCCGTACATAATACTTTTTCAAAATACATCATGCCTATATGACATAGTACAGTCGCGGCAAAAAGTGCTAGTATATTTCCACATTTTACATTTAACTCTTCACTCCTTTTTGGGGTTCCGTACCTAGTAATGGTGAAAACGGAATCTATGATCATCTCCAAATCATCTCCAATTCTATGTCTATCGGTCAAGATCCTTTTACTCTGGAACTCGTTCTATGGTTTTAAATTGAAATTTACATGACATATTTAAGGTTTTTTTGGATGTGACAGAATCAAACTTTGAAGTCAATGCGTTAAAAGGAATGCCTTTTTATGACCATTTGTGCAGAATATTTTATACATAGAAAATCAATATATATATATATATATAGAAGTAAAATCACTTCTATATATGTATAGATATTTCCCATCGACCTAAAATCATGACATTTGGCAAGAGCAATGTTTTATTTAACACAAGTTAAAAAAATAAATCTAAAAATCGTCAATTTGTATTTACATAAGACAAATAAGCTAATTTTACGGAACTCTCGTCGCGTGAGACCAAATCGCGCTTGACCGGTTTTTTAGTAAGTGCTTGTTCCGACCTGAAAGAGCTTACGAGTCCTGTATTTTGCTCCAAAAGCTCCGAAAAACTTTAACGCGACGAAATTTATTATTGCTCATTTGGAATGCTTCCAACGCGAGAAATTCAACAAAATAGAAATTTTGCGAGTGCCTTTTGGTTGGCACAAAAAAATATTGAGTCGTTAAAACTCTTGTGTGAAAGGCTTCGAAGATCTCAATACTGACGCATATTTGTTACAATACTAGTTGTTGCCCGCAGTTCTGTCTGTAGTACCCTATGTTTGATTATATATATTCCAAATTTCATCAAAATCGACCTAGCAGCTTACAAAGCGTGACAAAAAGTCATTTATAATATTAGCTAGCATGGAAGAAATGGAGCTGTTTACCGATTCTCCGCCCGGGTGCGGTTGTCGTACAAACTTTCCCTAAGGTTCAAACTTGTTCAAAGGTAGTAGAAAGTTAAACTAACTAAATGTATATCAAATTTCATCAAAATCAGTTCAGCGGTTTAGCTGTGAAAACGTGACAGCGCGATCCATCTCCGAAAATCGTGAAACGTGAATGACCACATTTTCTAAATTACAATACTTGATTAGTTTAAAGTATATTTTATTCCCAAAAAGTAAGACCGTATGAGTTTAACGTTGCAGCGTTGTTTAATTGTGCAAAAAGCGGAGAAATTTACGTCCTATTGAGGTAACGTAATTATGTGGGCATTAGCCAGAATGGCCAGCTACGAGGGCGCGGTTTCAAGGTACAGCGATTTGGCTGAACGTAATGTGCGAATGTACTGTAAATATTTACCATTTATTTTTATTTTCCCAAAAGCAGAGTTATATTATGACTAAGTAGTTATAGTATAATGATTTGGCTGTAAATTTCACAAATTATACACATTTGTGACGCCTCACAAACCGACGTTCGTCCAGACTATATTGCTAGACAATCACCTATGAGAAGAATTCTTAATGAGTATAGGCACTTTGGCAATAAATAGGTACAAATCACACCGATGTATTCGAGACTTGTGTTATGTTCACTAACTCAACGATACTATATTTTTTAACATATACATACATGTATAGATAAACAGCCAGAATCCAGGTCGATTTGAAAAATTCCATTTTCCGTTTTGAGCTGACTCTATCTCTGATGTAACAATCCGGTCCATTCCAAGATGGCCATTAAGCCTAAGAGGTCTTCAAAGATTAATCTGCCATATTCTAGTTTTCTTCACTCACAAACCAAGGTAGCAAGTATGTTATAAAGCCCGTTAAGCTTTTACCCGCCTCCACGAGTATGGCAAAAATGGCCTCTAAAATTAAACATGACTGCTAACTGGTTTTACTTATTCAGGAGATGCAATCCTAAGAACAACTAGGTTGTGTAGAAATAGGTGATGCGTGTTTACTTTAAGGCAGAAAAATAAAGACGCCACTCAAATATAGTATATTTCTAACACAATCCCGTCCGCGTTGAGGATATTCGTGGCGCGTGGCGTTGGAGATCGTCGGGACGTCCTGAGCGCGGGCAAATAAAATTGTATTTATGATCAAACATATTTGTCTGAGAATCTGGGTGTGTTGTGTCCTTTACTGTGTTAGTGTCCACCGGACTCACGCAAGTTTAATGTATATATTTATTTAAGTATCATGTCTATACTCATCAGGCCTTACAGTCAAGTACGAGCTCCCGTTATCTGGATGGCCTAGTCAAAAGGAACACGCAAAAACGATAAATATAATAGCGAAAAATCAGTTACATTTTAAATGGAATCTGACACCATCATCCAACCCTCAAGATTGTGTGTATTAACTTGGCTTGGCTTGTGGAAAATAGAACTACAGGCTGGTATACAGGTTGGCAAACTTATCAGTCTCGAAAATGGCGTCGCTGCTGTTAACGAAAACAACACATTTCAAAAGACTACATAGTTTGTCATTTTTGACGTCGCCCGCCCCAGTCCAAGTATTTAAAATTAATTCTAGGTATATTTATGCCCCTTGTTTATATATTACTCTAGTGCCAAAATTTCCTTTTCGATCTGTTAGTTATAATCACAGATTACCACAATACTTCCAGTAGTATGACTTTGTAAAAAATATGTCAATAATTTTGCGTTTGCCACCAGATTCTCTTTATGGCGCGCCGTCTTCACTTTTTCCCTTCGTTCAAGAAATGTTTTAAGAGGAGCCGGATTAAAGTTTAAGCAGGTTAAGCAACAAGCATGTTCCTGGAAGTTTAATTAGCAATAGGCATGTACCTTGCTGAATTCCCGCCTATTTTGGGCTCATCAAGAGGTACCTACATTTTGGTAGGTAATGATGCTGTCTATCGAGTGGTTATTGTTAAATCGATGTTCTTGTCTGGATCATAATATATGGGTAGGATCTCAATTTCTAGTTTCAGATTTATCTGGTCTCAATCTTCACGTCATGTCTGTTCTGATCGCTACAAACTGTCTATAACTAGCATTTCGGGACGACCACTGCCGAGATGAAATGCCGTCATGCTAGAAGGGATTATACCATTAGTGTTTTTTAAGATTTTTGTTCTATTAGTATATAACCAAGTACATAATTACATAGTCAAAAACTATACAGAAATATGTCATGATTATAAAAATATATATAAATCTAATAGTATTGCCAGACTATATATTTTTCACGATTAACAAATAATCAAAATAAAAAATAGTTTTATTACCATTACCACTATTGAAACACCATCCAGCCACATTATGACTTATCGACAGCTGAATCGGAACTGAATAGAGTTGTATGCGACAGTTAGCGGCTACGATTGGCGGCATCACGCGATAAAACGATACGACCTTGCCGGCAATTGCCAGTTAAAACACCATTTTTTAATACGTTAATAACACCACTGTAATGCAATTTACTGTAACAATATAGAAAGTTTTTTAAGGTATAATAATGAGTGTTTATCGAACTTTGTTTTACGAGTAGACATTACTAAATAAAAAAACGAAAATAGGTCTGACAGCTGACAGATGCCGACGACGGTGCGAAATGGAGACGCGTAAGTAGGAAAGCGGACCCTGGGCTCCGACGCCCAACGGCTGAGGGAGAAACCGGGAAACGTTCAACTCAGAGAGAGAGATAACTAATAGAAAAATGTGAAAGTGTGTTTGTTCGTGCTGTTTTCAACCATAAACGTCAATACTTACTTATCTTACTTTCCTCTGGCTCAATGACCTCTCAGTCCGTTCACGAGTTGACGCATGGGTCAGCCATAGCGAAGCCCAACCACAAGGGAACCTTTACTGTATGAATGGATTTGTTTGTTAGACTGAATAAATGATTCAACTTTAGATGTATCAGTAATTTTGAGCATTTAGCATTTCAATATCAAACGGTAGACTCAGGTTTGAGGTTGGCCTCGGAACCTGGCTTAGAATCTCATGTATAAATCCAAAGTTTGCTATTTAAATTTCTGATAGAACTGGGATGATCGATCGGCCATAATTTAGAAGCTGAGCGCGTTCGCACGGTATAAAATTGATGAACTGTTTTCGTTATATATGTATCGAATATCGGTTACAAAATCGAACACCTCCAACTGCCATATTTCAAAAACGTCTTTACTAAAAAAACATATTTTCTCTTCTATATCTGTCTCTATAGGCAGAAAATATGTTGGTTTTTTTTATTGGGTTTTTGAGGTTTAGATATAGATCTAAACTTTTATACCTTTAGTTCGCAGTTCAAAAATAAATTAAACGTATTTTGTCTATTATTGCACAGCTGCACCGGCTTATGTAGTGGTGGTGGTGTAATGGTTAAGACGCCTGCCTGTGGATGGAAAGGGCTCATGTTCGTATCCTACTCGTGCCATATACCATACTCGTGTCGTACATATATTCGTGTCATAGACCACCACTTGCTTCCGGTGAAGAAAAACATCGTGAGGAAACTTGCACACTGGTTGACAGTTTAGTTCCCTAGTGGCGGTACCTACTAGTCGGTAATTAGTCGTAGAAGTCATGTCAGCTGCCTTTAGGCGACTAGAATAAAATCTTAACCCAGTGTTAGCAATAACACACTCGATATGATGATGACCGACTTGTTTTAACTCATATCACTATTATATAACTTATGCGTAATAAACTTACTCTCTATGTAACTATGCTAATACCGGGACCATTAAGTATTCAAATGGTTATGTATTTTGGCCTCATAATCAATAGGCTTTATAGTCCCGGAGCTCACAGGCCAAGTTTCAGAAATGTTTGATCTTAGAAAGCGCTTCGTAAGGTGCTGGTATGGAACACGATGTTTACCCATCTAGCGGGGCGTTTACCCCATATATTTACCTGTGAAGTAGCTTTAACCTATTTGTTAAAACGACATTTAAGGTGAGTTGCACCAGTTAACTTTGACGTTGGTTCCATTTGGGCGGAGCGACATTTTTTTTCGAAATTTGAGTGTATCAAACAGTGCTCACCCACACTTATGGTGAGTTGCACCTTGATTTTGAGGTTGTCTTTGACGCTTAGTTAACATGGCTTACTTTGCGTTTTTCTGCGCAGGTTAATGTTGTCGTCAAAGTTTTACTTTTTTACTAACTGAGAAAAATTGATGCCGTGAAAGTGTGATAGACAGACCTAATATAAATAAGTACTTATATTTTGTTTTTAGTAAATTATTGATTCATTCATTGTCCCAACATTGGTATGAGGTAAGATAAAAATATTTCAAATTGCTTTTTAAAAATTATTAGATATCTTTTGTGATATCTCGACTCAATGACAGATAGAGAAGGACTTTTATCTTTATTTATCCTTTAAAGGTTATTATTAAATTATAAATTCATTGTTTCTTCGTTATAAACGGAATAAGGGATAATGTTATCTGACAATAATAAAATGCTATCTCTAACTAATATAATTAAATGCTAAAAATTCCAAAAACAACTAAAGTTTCGGCTGTAACTTTGGCCGTCCAACGAAGTCTTTATATAGAACTAAAACTTAAAAAAAAATCAACCGTATTACACGTATATATATATATATATATATATTTCAACGTCAATTAACAAATGAACTTACTATACACTCGTGCTGCATAAGCATCGTGCGTCGGCCTTTAAAGCTCGTTAAATTCTTTTAAATATTCAACTTTATATTTACGTCAAACACTAAAGAAGTCTGGTACGAATAAGTAAGTAAAAACCACCCCATAATATCAGGAAAGCGAAATCCCATGCTAATAGACATGTCAAACTTTGAATGCAATAAAAAAGTTTAATGATTTACAAAAGAACTCGAAAAAATTTTGTTTACCGTTAAAATATTCCGATATTGAAATAAATGGCAAGAAATGACAACGACTTGACTTTATATGCATGAGTAAACAAAAATAATTACGTCGAGCTAAATCTTAATTTAGCTCTTAATTAATTTCTGTTCAAAATAACGCGTATTTAATTCGCCTGCTATTCTTGTTTTGAGGAGATGGATTAAATTGTATTTGAGTATTGGGATACAAAGCTTCTTATTTATAATGAAAATTGGCCCTCTTCCCACTTCGACATGATCCACATGACTACGATCAAAAGGAAAATTGAATCTAATTAACTTTTTTGATGGAAAAAAGTAATTTAGAGATAATATTTTTATGTTTTAATTAATCTGATGCAATAATAAAGTGGATATTTGTTTTTGTTAGCATGTGTAGAAAAAAGTAGAAAAAATAATTTCTACTAATGCTTTAACCCAGCTGTCCCCCAGGGCTTGTAAGATAAAAATTACCCAATCATTCAAAAATAATGTAGCTTTCTTATCCATTTTGTAACATTGTCTTCTGCAACTACTTTTAAAGTTTCATGTTGCATAATTATATACCAAACAACAGGTATTAAACGTGCACATACCTTCTCTATTTCCCAGACGTTTCGGAGCTTGTTACAAAGGTCCGGGGCGATCGCCCATCCGGTCGGCACGAAACGTCTTGGAAATAATAAAGGTATGTGCGCGTTTAATACCTGTTATTTAGGATATAATTACCTTCTCCAATTCGCACTATCATCAACATCTTTAGTAGTCAACTCTATGACATCATTAAATGGACTCAACGTCACAAACTAATATTTTTATGCAAGCTCGTTACGTTTAGGGTACGCGGTTTCCATGGCAACGTAATTCCCCTATAATCCCCTTTATTTTAGCCTTCATCCCCTCGGTTTGCCCTACTATCAGTCAGCCCTTTCTTGGCAGCCTATTACACCGACATAAATTCCTTATATTTTCTTAATTATTCTTATAAATGCGTTAGTATGAGTATGTTCGATCTGTTCAAAAATATATCGATGAAATTGAGTCAGATACACTCGAATTGCACGACAAAGTCATAAAATGAATGAAATGATTCCTAACGTGCTATTTTCATACAAACCTTTATTCTTTATTTTATTATGACAAAATGTCTGGTGTTTGGGAGTACAGTAAAGTAGTAGTTACTCGGCTTCTTAACTATGTCTATTGCAGCTTTTATATTTCCTCATAATCGTTCCAGCGGATTTGCCGTGAAAGTCTGATAGACGACTTTTGCATTTGTAAATAACTAGAAGTTGCCCGGGGCTTCGCTCCCGCGGAAATTTTGAGATAATATATAGGTAAGCCTATAGCAATCTTGGATAATGAACCTTTCTAATGGTGAAATAATTCTCGAAAACTGTTCCGTAGTTTCGGAGATTATCCGCCTCAAATATACAAACTCACAAACGCTTACCTCTTTATATATTAATAGTATAGATAACATTTATTGTAATTGTGGAAGAAGACAAATTGCGCCGAGCCCACATAATGGATTGAACAAAGCAGTTGATGACTAGACATAACGGTGTAAAAGTCAGTCCCCTGTCAAGTCCAAACCCAAGAATTTGTCTATTGAACAGTCCCCTGCAGTCCCTCCCTTGTTAGCCATGCAACTACGTGCGCTAAAACACTGCGCCCTGTCATGCTATGTGTTCAAAAATTAAAAGCGAATTCGCCGATTACAAGATAGAATAGACACGTATTCTGAGGGGTTAGTGTGGATTTGCATTTCACTTCTCACTATCGAATTGATTCGAAGTGAGGCGCAGCGAACCAATCACATTGCAGCGCGGTTGTCGTCGCGTCACAATGGCACACAATGATTGTTTTATTCATCATGGCTCAGGAGGCTTTGGATTGTAAATTCAAATTCAAATCATTTATTCAGAAATTAGAGCTTCACAGGCACTTTTTCTCGTCAATTTTTATATTTATAGTTATTTCTCACAAGCTACAAACTACTGGCATTTCGGAACGACCACTGCTGAGAAGAAATGCCGAAAGAAATTCATTTGAACAGTGTTGGTCCCTATCATGCCAGATCGGCTTACCATTATTGTTTCTTACAATGTTTTTTTCTCTAATAATATATAAAAGTACATAATGTACATAGTCAAAAGGTACTTGGAAGATCACAAATTCAACGAATTCCTGGACAATATTTGAAGGTTTGCGGTGGTGGTGTAACAGTTAAGGCCTGTGAACCGAAGGGACCTACTCGTCCCACATGACTTTGTATACCAATCTTACTCACATATAGTTTTTTTATTTAAGTAGATTTTTGAACTACTGTTTGCATTTACAGAAACACACAGCGCCTATATTATTGTACGATGATAAGATTAGTATAAATGTACAAGATTATGATATAAGTTGTTTGTGTCTCAATATGTTTCCATGTAGGAATAAATTATTATGATATTGGAATAAAAATCTAAATTACTATAATCTTACAGGGATGTAGTATACCAATAGACAATAATATGTAATCTAATTTGTAAGAGTTTGTTTTGCCCGCGGCTCCTCCTTCACTAGTGGGTATGCGGCTACTTTCCACTAGATGTCGGTAGTTAAGTCGTAAAAGACATATCAGACAGTTGGGGGACTTGAAAATATCTAACACCAGTGTTGGCAATTAACGTACTCGAAAAGTTATCCTAATTGTCATTATAAATGTGAAAGTTTGTTTGTTTGTTTGTTTGTTTGTTTGTTTGTTTGTTTGTTTGTTTGTTTGTTTGTTAGCAGGTAAAGCCCGAAGAGAAGCTTTACCTGTTCAACCAATCTTCTTGAAATTTTGCATTCACGTAGTCTAAAGTACGGAGATGGACATAGGGTACTTTTTGTCCCGAAATTCTCACGGGAGCGAAGCTCCAGGGCGCAGATAGTAGAGGTATATATAAAGCATTATACACTTTTAAGCTTCTACAAAAATTTCACTTCAAACCGTTTGAAGTTATTTTTTTGTAATAATATCAAATTGGGTCACAAATAATGCTTGCCCGTGTTGACCAGCGGATCAAATATTTAGGAAGATTACGGTTATCTATGCAAACAAAGTCCACAAATGCAATTAGTGCATTTTATCTCGGTGTGTAATGAGTGTGGATATAGCAGAGAGTACTTAGTGCTTATCGGCTTATATGTTAACCATTAGCTGCTGCACACGTTCGTACTGGACGATTAAAGGACACTGGCAACTGATTATTATTATTTAACTAGTGTCCCGTCCCGGCTTCGCTCGGGTAAAAACATAATAAATTATACACGTCAACCTTCCTCAGGAATCACACTGTCTATTGGTAAACCGCATGAAAATCCGTGCAATACTTTTCGAGTTTATCGCGAACAGACAGACAGACGTGGCAGAGGAGTTTGTTTTATAATATGTAAGGATGGCCTTTTATATCCCAGTATCAAAGGCAAATGAGGGAAATGAGATTATTTAGAGTGCCAAGTGGCTAGCCAATTGCCTAAGAGAAAAACCAAGAAAAGAAGTTCTGAAGAAATCCTGAAGAATTGAGAAGAAATCCTTGCCCGTTGTTTTTCTGTTGCATTAGGTTTAAACCTGTAAAAATAGAATAAGTTTGGATAATAAATAAATATTTCACAATGGACGTTTATCTGTGTATGTATATGTTATAGAATATAGTATCGTTGGTCATCCCATACATTGGTATCATCTCATAACACGAGTTTCGAACTTAGTTTGGGGCCAACTCAATCTGTGTGATTTGTCCTAATATAATTTATTTATATTTTATTTATTTAACCTCTGACACAGTACGAGGAGACCCGACAAGTTAATTGATATTATTAATCACAGCCACACAAAAAAAAAAAAAGTTTTGGCCTGGGGGTCTGACCATGTATACTATATGTTTTTGGGATCGCTGAATCCGAATCCGAGGTCAATGTAACCCCTGCACGTCAGGCTTTGGACATAACCTCAAAAAACACTCTAAAATCCATTATAGAATCCAAGCCACGATAGTTTTGCTGTTGGTTTTCCTATTGGTTTAGTCAATTTTAAAGTGTTTTTTGAGGTTATGTCAAAAACCTGACGTGCTGGGGTAAAATTGACCTCGGATTTGGATTCAGCGACCCCGAAAACATATAGTATACATAGTCAGACTCCCAGGCTGGAAATTTTTTTTTTTATATGGTTTTAGTGGATGTTAAAGTGTTTTTTGAGGTTATGTCAAAAACCTGATGTGCTGGGGTAAAATTGACCTCGGATTCGGATTCAGCGATCAGAAAAACATATAGTATACATGGTGAGACCCAAAGCTCGAAAAAAATTTTATTTTTTTTTCATTTTTAATGGATTTTAGAGTGTTTTTTGAGGTTATGTCCAAACCCTGACGTGCTGGGGTTAAATTGACTTCGGATTCGGATTCAGCGACCCCAAAAACATATAGTAGACATAGTCAGACCCCCAGGCCAAAACTTTTTTTTTGTGTGGCTGTGTTATTATAAAGAGATAAGCGTTTGTAAGTTTGCATGTTCGAGGCGTGTAATCTCCGAAACTATCAAACGATTTCTAAAATTCTTTCACCATTAGAAAGGTACATTATCCAAGATTGCTATAGGCTATATTTTATTTCAAAATTCCCACGGGAGCGGAACCCCGGGTAACATCTAGTATTATTATAATAATTACTTATCTTTATTGCACCAAATAAAAATAATACCAATTTAAACTTGGATTTGAGACTACACCCCGTAAATATACTCACTCATGTCTGAGGTGTTTGACTTGCACTTGCAATGCACACGTGCAAGCACCGAAATAACCTAGACAGGTCGCGGCAGGAAATCTGTGTAGCTTATACAATTTTAATCGTACAGTCAACAGGACAAGTTACCCTGTATGAACCTCTATGTCGCAGTAATAGCGGCGAGTTTGCAATGAATTTGTGTAGGTCGATGTGCTGATTGTACATCAGCCAACAGTCAGTGGAATTTACGCCATTTTCGCCTTTCACGGTTTCTCTTCAACTCCTCGTATGCTGGAACACCAGACGCATTAATTGAACGTTTAATTTCTACGCAAATTCGCGCGTCATCACTTCATATTCATAATTGTCAACTTCTTCTCACTCTATCTATTGGTGAAAACCGCATGAAAATCCGTGCGGTAGTTTTTGAGTTTCTCGCAAATAGACAGACAGACGCCGAAGAGGACTTTGTTTTAGGATTAAAAGTTAGTCACTTTGCTCGCTAAGCAATCTTTGATTGAATTTATATAAAAGTGATCTCATTAGTTAGACGCTTTGTGCAACTTTAGCAACTTAGCCTCTATTACTACCGCATAAGGTTCATGTAGCTGTACTATATTTCGTGGCATACACCACTATTTTGTAGAGATCGTTGCCTTGAAAAATGTCCATATAGAACAGAATTACACGTCATACAATATTACACGCACAAAAGAAGGGATCAATCCAGCAATTTAACTCGGAGGGTGGAGGGACATCTTAATCCGGACGGATTGCATTCGGGATTAAACATCGGGACACGTGACAGTATGGAGAATTGGGGATTTTAGATCTTGATCTACGTGCACTGAGTGATTGTTGGAGATTCCTGCAATCTCCGAAATTCACTCGGTTGATAGCAGGTTACAGGTTAGAGGCTAAACAGCTTAAAAAAAGTAACGGCTTAATCGTTCAATTCTTCAACCAAAAAAATAATAGCTTATTATTTTTTTGGTTGAAAAAAGTTGTCAAATTAAAATATCTTGCGAATTAAAATTGCCCGAGTGTTAAAATTTTAAGCGTAAGCAGTTAAAGATATTTGCTTAAATTAATTAACCTATTTTTATGCTTAAATTAAGAAAACTACAAGAGAAATATTATCGAAATCTTCGCTTTGTGGCAACCCACAAAAAACCTCAAATAACTCTCTCTCTTTCACATCTGGGCGTTTCCCCGGTTCTATTCGCTGCGTGAGCTTCGTAGCCCTGGATCCACTATTAGGGCTTATGACTAATATTATAAATTCTTATTGCACGTAACAAAATCGCATAATCATTCCTTATCGGACGTCGCACCTAAATCGACGTATCCATTACAGTGTCCACACAACTTTGCCCCCTAAAACCATTACATCAAGGCCTGTCGATTCATCCAGTTTCATTCTCTTGAAGGTCTTTATAAGCTGGTTGAGTCCCTGGTCAAATCACGGCACGTGTCCATCTAAATATAGGGGCTAAGCAATCTGCTCTTGTACAGTCGCTAATGGAGATATGTTTATTGATGGAACGTTCCCGATCAATAAATATACTTGGATGCTCTCTGATTGGTTTAAAATTTTGTTCATAATATCGCATCGCCGCATTTTTAAAAACCTAATTAGAAAAAACTTGGTCTTTGCCATTTCGTGCGTGTGATGTAGTAACCTTACATATTATATAAATTAAAAAAAAAAAAACTTTTAAAGAAAATCTTTTATTTAAATGCTCCAAAAAGAAGAAAATAAAATTTTCCTTTAAAATTTTAACTATCAACTTATAACCTCATTATATACAATTAATATGACCATAAAAGATTGTCGGGAGGTTTAATTGAGTATAATACTTAAGGTACTTAGGCAAACCTCGCGACATCGACGTCCTCTGCGCGATAAACTCAAAAAATTCTGCACGGATTTTCATGCGGTTTTGCACCAATTTTGCACCAATTGCAATAGCTTGATTCCTGAGGAAGGTTCACGTGTATAATTTATTGTGTTTTTACACGAGCGAAGCCGGGACGGCTTGAGGGCCCTCGTTAAGTATAATATATTTTTGACGTCAATAAGTGATGTATATCATCCTAAATATTAATTTAAACGTTGACTTTTCTCATAAACTTTCTCTAGCTCCAAATGATATTTTTAAATTGTTTACGAAAACAGAATAAAGTGAAGCGTGGAATCTCAAGTAGCAAGCAAGTAAATAAAGCCAAAATCATAAAACAAAAAGCCTCGCTTTATTTAATCTGCGCAGAAAGTTTCACGGTCATGCTTCGTGAACTTCGTAACAAACAAATTTCCACACAAAATTTGCCGATTTAATGACAGGGCTTGTCATAACGCAAACATAACTGGTTTGCGAACATGATTTCTCTCTTGGCGTGAAGGTTCAATCGATAACTGTGAAGTATACAAAAATATTTTATATCGAGTGTGTTGTTATCAGATGTAAATCGCAGAAGGCGTTTTACAATACTTTTACGTATAATATTTAGTGGCACCATTGTGTACTGAAATAAAAATTTAACCAGTGTACAAGTTTCTTCACAATTTGCAAGTAATCTAAATGCTCACAAAAATGTATCTTTCTCTCTTTTATCTCCGCATTTTCCTTGTTGCGTTCGGTACCTAGTATGCTGTGACGCCGCGAACCACAAAGTCAGCGTAAAAATTTAATAAATTTCAAAGATTTGACTGTATTTTTACAACAGGCCGCTTGGCTAACGTCATCCTTAAACACTATATAGTAACTAGGCAGCTGGCTATGTGTCCCTTAGTCACTTCGTACGACATCCACAAGAGGATATTGAGTGGTCCTATTCTAGGACGAAACAATACGCCATAAAATGCTTTTTTATACTACCAAACAGGCATGCGGTCTGATGGTAAGTGGTCGCCACAGCCTATCAACGCCTGCAACACCAGGGGAATCACACGCGCGTTGCCTACTTTGTGTCCTATGGTCTTTAGCCACAGTACCCTGTAATCACACCGCCTCTCTCACCCGTCAAACCGGAACACAACAATGCTAACTGCTGTTTGGCTGAAACAGATGAGAGTGAGGTACCCATGCAGACGACTTTTGTACCAAGTTCTATCTGTGGTAACCCACAAAAGTATTATTGGGAATAGATATCAGATTTTCTTGTATTGAAAAAATAAAACACCTTTCGAAAAAAAAAACATTTTGCCATAGATTTAGAATAGAAGATCTGAAAATATGTTAATTCACTGTTCGCGCTGGATTTTTTTTGAGCGTTCTCCTTTATAATTAAACTCTCCGATTTCTTATGCTATGTTTTTACGTTGTTAATTAACTCTTACTAAAGGTAAACCATAGTCTAATGGATTTTTACAAAGAGATTTTCGTTTATTTTAGCTGTTAACTCTCTAAATTTCTTTAATAAAACTTATCCATAATTCATATTAGGATAAAGTCTCTTTGAAATTACAGGTCATATGAATTTGTATGTTGTTCACACTATATATTTGTTGAAAAGTGTATGAAAATCTGTGCAGTCGTTTTTGAGATCGCGAAAGACACACGCGGCAGCGGACTTTTAACCGCCGACGCAAAAAGGGGTTTGTCTGTGTACGTGGCCCCGTAGCTCATCAACGGGTGAACCGATTTGGATGCGGTTTTTTAATTTAATAGCAAATTTTTGTGCGGTGGTTCTTAGATATGTTTGATCAAAATCTGTTCAGCCGTTCAAAAGTTGTAGCGAAATGAATATTGAAAGTCGAGATTTTATTTCTTGAATTGGAATTTGTCTAACAAATAAACTTGTATTATATGCAACGGCATTTTTTCATCCAAGACCCAGGCCAATCAGAAAAAGATCATTTTCCATCATGACCCGACCGGGGATCGAACCCGGGACCTCTCGGTTCAGAGGCAAGCACTTTACAACTGCGCCACCGAGATCGTCAAATTCATACATATGTATGTACGTTTGTTCGTCGCATATCAATGAACAGTTCGTGACAGCTGGGTAAACAGCCATCGTTCAACGTTCGATTCCCGATTGGATTTGACCTTAGATTTATATGTTTGTAGATGGTGCATGTCGTATTATCGTGTCCGTACCGTGATTAATGATGGCTCCAGTGGATTTAAGTGGAAAGGGCCTCAGCGCTCAGGTGGTTTGACGATTTGGTCGTTGTCGCAGTAAGACACATGATTGAAGACCATGCTTTCATTCGTTCTTTATAGAAGTCTTTCGGAGAGGCCCAAGTCCATCTGTGGAGTTTTGTGGTTGTGATGATGATATTCACTTATCGAAATTTTATTCTATTGTTTTGTTGTTACTAGTATGTTCTTGCCAAATTACAGCATTTTAGTACTAAGGGTATCTTAGCTAGAGAGGGGTCGGACAGACAGAGCGAACCTATAGGATTTCTTCCTACGGAACCCGCAAATTACAGCATTCTAGAACAAAGGGTCTCTTAGCTAGAGAGTGGTCGGACAGACAGAGCGAACCTATAAGGGTTCCTAGTGGACTACGGAACCTTAAAAATTGTAGTAACTTGGCATTCCATGATGCAGTAATTGGAGACATTTAATTAATTGTGAAAAGTGTCGCGCTCGTTGCTATGGTATTTTGAGAAAATGCGGTGTCTAGCCTTGTTATAAATCTGTGTATTCGCCGGAACGATCTCCCGGGAACTCACTTCGCTTTCACACACGATCCGTTCTATTAATATATTATGGGGTACAAAAGTACTTGGAATCTTTTAGTAATACAGTCCCGTTTTTAATAGTTAGTGTTATTATTTATAAATAATGTAAATCTTAAGATTTACAATTTTAAAAAAATTTAAATGTTATCTTGCCACCGTCACGTAGATTTCATCGGCATTTATCTTATTTCTAGATTAACAAAAACGGCCAAGCTACACGTTTTAACTAGAATGTTAGAGTATGTGACGTTAGGTTTGTTAAAGTTAGGGCGCATATATCAAGAATCTTTGCGCTACCGCTATGAGATCTGACCAGTTTTTCACACATTTTGTCTAAAATGTATAGTTTGTGAAACAAACTAGACTCGTCTTGGCAACATTTTTACATGAAAATGTTTTTGGTGGGATACATTTTACCATTTGTTGCAATGAAAGTGTTTATTTATTTATGTACACAACAAAAAAGTCAATATTACCGGCATCTTTAACCGTAGTCGCCATTTTGTCTTAACGTCGTCGGCGCGGCGGGTTAAAGGTAATGTCAAAGTTGACTGGTGCAACCCGCTCTAAGTACAAAGGTGGTCGCTAATATATAGGTATAGGTATCACGACTGTTTGAACGCGCGTTTCATTGGTGTCGCATTTTTTAAAATAAAGAATCATTTAAAAAAAATAAACAT
Organism: Plodia interpunctella; assembly: GCF_027563975.2. NCBI lineage: Eukaryota > Metazoa > Arthropoda > Insecta > Lepidoptera > Pyralidae > Plodia > Plodia interpunctella. Next base: position 7,392,800 of record NC_071313.1, read on the forward strand.
TTATAAAATTACTAGTACTTCACTTATTTATAAAATTAATAATTCAATTGATTACTGTGTGTGGTACAATTTAATAAACACTAATGAGAGCCCGCGGCGGAGTTACGTAATTCTTTAAAAAATTCTTGCAGTAGTCCATAGAAATTAAATTTTTACTTAATTGCTTACTTATATCAAAATCAAACAACCGAAAAATATTTTAATTGGTATTCGTACGTGTGTGCCCAAAAGTCGATTGGTTTTCAACAGCCAATCAAATCAATTTATTATTATCAGATTTAAATGCCTCCAATGCCTCACTGGCTGATCGTAACGGGTTCCTCTTATCTACATCGTTCGGTTTCTTATCAATGATGGAGGCATCGGGCGATGACCCCACTTGGTCAATCAACTAGGGTTGTCACTTGAAATAAAATAGATTAGATTTTTTTCACACAATAATTCTAACTTCTTGCTGTTCTTATTAATTATACAGTGAGATACGATGCTCAGGTGTTTTTTGCTTGCACGACTGCCTAAAAAAAGAGTGTCATGGGTTCAGTGTTATATATTTGTTTTGTATGTACCTATGTAAGTTTTCATTATACTAAATTCAATTTATCTTGGATATACCTATCGCGGTGTTTTGTAATTCTTCAGCCATTTTCCTGTATTCATTTTAGTTTATAGTTATTTTCCTTTTACTTTAACATTTTTTATGTTCAAGTTAACAAAGTTCTCGGAAGATGTTTTTACAACTTCTTTGTTATTTAACAGTGAATGATAAAAGCTATAAAAACAATCTTTCACTACGAAACTTTGGTATTAAAAAACGAATATGTCAATTTACAACCGACGAAAATACAGAGGAGGTTCCCAAGTCGACGCGCACATATATTTATTATTATTTTACATAATTTATTTTATGTAAGACCTCGCTTATCTTTTCACAGAGTTATTGTATTTAATTATTCAGATTTTATTTACCAATATGGTACAAAGGGCTGGCTTAATGTTAAAAGTATTCTCTGTCGATTAACTTAAAAAATATTTGTTCGAATCGGATAAATTTCACCTTTCATTTTTCCCGAAGGTTGACTAACAGTCAACCTTCGAATTCGAAATTAACTGTTCTAAATTGACTGTTAGTCAACCTTCGGGATAAATGAAATGTCAAATTTAACCGATTCGAACAAATATTTTTTAAGTTAGTCGACAGCCCTAGGAGAGTAAATGTCGTAACTTTATTGGCAATTGAATACCTCTATCCGTCACGTCAAGCAGGATAGCCCTTTGTGTTCCTGGACCTTTGACATGGAGGAAAAGGGCCCGGTGAAATTAATATTTACTAGGTGCGTCCCGAGGCTTTACTCTATTGGAAATCATCAACAGCCATTCCCAATGCTGGGGCACAGGCGGCACCACGTGGGCGTGGTATAAGGACTGCAAATACAAGCGGAATCAATGGCTTAACGTACCTTCCGAAGCGTGGAGAAGCTCAACATCATTGTGAGTGCACAGGCCGAGATTGCTAACTACTGCGCCATCCTGAACTCCTTTATGCCAGCTCCACACTGTCCTCGAACAGTTCGGTAAACATTGCTGGGTTTTCGTGACGGTAAATAAAAGCACTCATACTAACTAACGCAATGTTCACGCATTCGCTTCGCCATGTCTGTCTGAGTTCGGCGACAGTTTGGAGCTGGCATTAGGAATTGGTAATAAAATAAAGCACTCGTTGGTTCCACCACCATATCCTGCCATGGATGTTGTACGAGGCGACTAGGGGACATAAAACCTTAACAACTGATAAGCAACACCAGTATTCTCAAAAAGGGTCAGAATCTTTAAAATGTAAATAAAGGCTTCGTTTAAGTAGCTGGATGCAACAGCGAATGCAATCGGCACTTGAGGACGAACAACAGAAATACATAATTTTGAAAACTATATCTGACAAATCCATTTAGAAAGAGCTATTCGTAATCAAACCTTAGTTACATACTTACAAAATAAAGCCTATACTGAACTATACTCAGCAGTTGAAGAAAGTGTTGAAGAAAATGAATGAATAAAAAGGGATGGTAAGAAAGGTTAAGATATTGTATACACGTGTAGATTGTGAAACGAAATCGAAGGAGTTTTCCTCGAATTGTCCGTTGTCCCATAGTCCATCCACAATCAATCAATTTTACAAATGTCAACATTTTAACAGCAGTGTATTGTTCTATAACGTATTTTTAATCATTCGATCTACTAAAATTTACATTAAAGAGGTTTTATAAAACAGTTATCAAACATGTGATGATGTACGGCTCCGAGTATTAGGAGACGAAAGCGATGGATATAGGAAAACTGCGCCAAAGCCAAACAGATTTTTTATAATATTGTGTCATTGCGTCATCGCGCAAAATTACCAAATTCACTATGTACATAATATTTTTTAATAGATATCAAAACCTGAATTAACTTATGTTAGTAGCAATGCGGTTGTTGGAAAGTCGTTATTTTTCACGTTCCCTAATATCGTGTCTAATACAAGGAGCGATATTTCATTCCGAATGCCTCTGACATAATATGGGGCTTACGAAAAAAGGTTGGTTTGCTTTCCTCAGTTTTGAGGCGGGGCTCCACTGTTAGCGGCTCGTATACTTTTGAACCCCTCATGATAGGACGAGTTATAAGTTTAACGTGTCGGTGTATCTGTATGTCTGTCCGTGTCATCGAAGCAGCCAAGCGGCTGAACCGATTTTGATCATGTTTTTGTTTTATTTGAAAGAGAAGTAAGAGAAATAAGTTTAACTCGTATTTGCTCGCCGAATTCCGTGTTGCGGACTATAATGTTCTTCTCCATACTCATAAGATTGACAAAGATAAAGCGTGAAGAAGTAACAAACTCACTTTGAGATTTGTTGGGTTTTCGGTCACGTATTCATTTTAAATTCATATTATTAATATATTTACCTAGATTGCAACACGAAATTTTATGTTTTTTAATGTTTTTTTTTTCTTTTTACAGGTAAGTTTCCGAAATCGTATGAAGTTAAATAAATTAGAAAGCAAAAGGTAATTTATCTAATTTATAAACTTAAAAACTTCATCTCGAGCAAGTTTCGTGCCATGATGATGTATTACCAGCTTAATCTCAAAACCCACCCTATAAGGGAATATATTCAAGCTGTCGGGTACGCTTCCCTGTCGTGTTTGCCTTCAGATCACGTGAAAGATGAATTTGTGCGTTTTACAATAAACTGGGCCTTTGAAGCCCAAGGGTAAAAAATATCGACGAAAATAACGGCGTGAAATGGTGATTTCAGCCCAAGAGTGAGATTTCACTGTTGCCTTTGGAAACTGGCTTCTTTGAGCCCTTTTGGAGGTTGAATAAAATCTGTTTGTTGGCACGAATTGGTAAATATGTTTTGGAATGACCCAAACGGACATTGAACACGATTAAATAGACTGGATGGGAAATATTTTATTTGAAAATTTAATTTTTGATACAAATTCTCGTTTTCATCTCTAACTTTTAGATTATGAAATAGTACATTATATGACATATGAAGTACTAGCTGCGCCCCGGCACTTCGCTCCCGTGGAAAGTACTATAGAAATACAGAAAGTAAATAGAAAGCACTCTATGTGTTATTCCAAGTAAAATTCCACCCGTGTTCCAAATTTCATAACAATCCGTCCAGTAGATTTTGCATGAAAGAATAACAAACATACATACACACATAAATCTTTCGCATTTATAATATTAGTAGGAAGGATAGTAGGATATACAACTAAGTAGTCATTTCTTAAAGTTGTCGTTTTTGGAAGTTGTCATTTTGAGAAGTTGTCATTTTAAGAAGTTGTAATGTTTGGAAGTTGTCGTCCTCAGCCCGAGGGAACCCTTTCTCGATATTAATGCGGTCAGATGCGTAAGCAGGTGAAAGTAAATTAAATTTTTTAATTGTTTCATTCCACGGCCTTCTGTCTCTCTAGACAGAAGCGCCAAAATTTGCCGTAATCAAATACTGTCACTTTTAATTTGACAGTCGACCGCTCAGCCAATTTATATAATTTCATGTCAGTGAGCTTACGGTCGGATGTAAATCGCGAATGTAAAATGTAAATAATTCGTTTCTTTCTCGGTTATTTATATACTTACACATTTTTCCGGCAGCTTCGTTCGCGTGGATATTTTCGATTTTTATTCATGTCACGTTCTAGATTTTTTTCTTAGACGTCAATTACACTTTCTAAGATATACCTACCTACCTCAGTTTTTGTAGATTCAGCTGTGATTTACGACTGGCCGCCTGTCTGACGTCATCCCTCTTTGGGAATGCCATTGTTGCTTCTTAGCATTGTATCCGTTAGTCGGCTCATACGACATCCACGGGAGGCTTTGGTCGTATTCTAGGGCGGGAACCACACACCACATTACTGTCATTATCAATGAGAAAACTTATAATGTACTTGAAGCGTTTTCACCTTTTTTATCATTTGAAGGACAGTGTAGTTCCAAGCATGGGCATAAAGCATCGGACGGTAACCCAAGGGAGAATAGGGTTGGCACTTACCTAATGATAAGTTTCAATTTTCAATGCATATTATATAAGAACCTAGTGTAAATTGGTAAACGTAAAAACTTGTAGAGTTGGAATATCTATAGAAAAAAGTATTACCTTTATTGATTACTAGATGTTGCCCGGGGCTTCGCTCCCGTGGGAATTTTGAGATAAAATATAGCCTATAGCAATCTTGGATAATGTGCCTTTCTAATGGTGAAAGAATTTTTGAAATCGGTAAATTCGGAGATTACCCGCCTCAAACATACAAACTCACAAACGCTTACCTCTATAATAATAGTATAGATAAAGGTAATACTTATTTCTTTGATAGTATACTATTTATATATGTTAGTGTTCTTAGTATATATTATAGTAAATATTCAGTTTGTAAGTTTCATACTTACACTGTTATGTTGTGTGTACAAAAAAAAAAAAAAAGGCGAAGCGAATCATGCATCCACCATGCACCATGCACCAACGATAAGTCTTATTAATTCTACAATTAAAAAAAAAATTTTTTTTGAGATTAAGAGCTATTTTCAAGTTTGCGGCAACCCTACCGAGGGGCATCCGATAATACGGCAGAGTTTCCTGCAAAAATATCAATTTATGTCGGCTTTACGACCATAGTAAAATACTTGGGGCTATACGCAAAATGTTCGCAAAGTTTAAACGTTACGGGGTGACCTTCACAAAAGGTCGACGTCATTTTGTACCTAGATTTGCATCTATTTACGTGTCCAGAATTCGTTTTACGTGTTATAGGAAAAAATTATAGACATTTTTATATTGTTTACTCGATGATCGATTTCGCGTGATGACAACGCGTTAAACATTCTAACAAAAAAAAATATTTCTTATGGTTACCATCATTATGGTTTCACCGAGCGAAGCCGGGAGGGCCGCTAGTCGATGTACAGAGAGGAATTCCCAATCGATTCGAAGTGAGACGCAGCGAACCAATCACATTGCAGTGTGGTTGTCGCTGCGTCACAATGGCGCTGATTGCCGAATGACGATTCGATGGTGAAAAGTGAAATACAAACCCGCACGTACCCCTCAGGGTTTTCATAAAACAACAGATATTCTCCGAAGTTACCTAGTTTTAATACCCCTGGCTCACGGACCACTCTAAATGCAATCTGTAATTAAATCCCCGACTCGATTCCGCCATTTTTAATTACGATCAGATGATTTTTTAATTTCGTATTTTTATAAGAGTTAACTTTTCTGATTCTCCTTTGCTTAATTAATGTTTACATATTTTTAATGCAGAGCGATAGCTTCTATAATACCGGCTTTACACTTATATTTACCGCAATGAAAAACCAACATTGTAAGCCGAATCCGTCGAAGGTTGGCGAACTTTTTGCCGATAGTATATCCCAATCCCAACTAATTATAAATGCGAAAGTAAGCTTGTTTGTTCGTTACCTCTTCACGCATTATCTACTAGACCGATTGTTAAGAAATTTAGTACACGGGTAGAAAATAACCTGGAATAACACATACGGTAATTTTTATCCCGAAATACCCACGGGAGTCAAGTCCCGGGGCGCAGTTAGTAACCGATATAAAGGAGAGAAAGTGTCTGACTAACTTCTGACCCCATTCTTTCCTTTCTTATTAATTGTGCCATAGTGCAACACTAGTGGCAGAAGAAGTCCCCCAAAAGCATCTAACATAACTTTCATATGTATTAGTAAACATAACAGTCCCCAGACTGCAGGTTTCACGATCTTTTTCCTTCACCGTTATTGCAGTCCTCGCTGTTATGTAGACAATTTATTCCCGAAGGTTTATAGACCTCGCGCGGATCCGGGCTGAGTCGCTAGTTAATCATAATTTACATATCATCCGTAACACATATACGGGGAACACCGCGCGGATCATAACAGTCGAGGGCATAACCGCAAAATTTCACTTGGCTTAATGTTATATTTAAATTAAAAACAAACAAATTTGCGCGCGAACGCAACGAAATTTTCAATTATAACATTCCACGTTAAAATGCGTCACCAGTTTGTTGTGTTGCCAGCCGCTGAAATTAATTTATTAACCAAGTAAAATACTAACTAAGTTACACCCAAACACCACCTTTCTCACCCAGTTCCTTTGGAAACAGAAAACATATTAGGAAGAAATCTTCAGCTTCTAATAAGACCTACATTTCTTAATTGTCGTCTTTGGAGAAAAGGCCGCGGTGAAGTTTGTTGCGCCGCTTCTTCTTCACCTGCGCTTTGGAAGCCGGCAGTGGACTTACATTAAGTGATGTATATCATCCTATATTGAATAAAGTATTTTGAATTTGAATTCTGCTAAAAGAGATGAGAGTGAGGTGATGTACCCATGCAGACCTTTATACTAAGGTCTGTCTCTTGTAATTTTTTATTAAATTTATCAACTTCCTTTTCAACTCTCCTTTTTAATCAACTTTTCGTGCTGAATGCAAGAAAGGGTTGTTAAGCGAAACACTTGGCACATGCTGTGTTCATAAATAAGCTCATAAGTTGGTGAAGGCTGCCAAGCGGATTATTTACTTCTAGTTTGTAGGACACTCCGTAGTCCAAGAGCTGTTGAACATTTCCAAGGATATTATGATACACATTATGATATTTTTATTATTGTTAGAGGAGTCGTGTCCAGCGGACGGCGGCTCAATGTGTCCGTTTATGGTGATGACTGAAAATCAGTGTTTGCTCCTTGAGCAATACCCACCACTGAGTTGTCGCCAATTTGTATCACTGCGGCACACGTTTACGTCACGGGAACAATTTTATTATTGTTATTTATAGATGTGTATCTCTATCTAACATGTTCCAACATTTAATTATTTGTACGTGTCTCAGTTGATGCAAATAAAGTTCTTATCTATCTCATCTATCTATCTACACGAGTGCCCGCGTCGCTGTTTTTTTAAACCTAAAATTTATAAATCTTCAAGGTATTATTGAAAAAGAATTTTTTTTAGCTGACGTTATCATCTCAAGCGTCATTTTTGTTTCTCTTAAGCGAACAAACGCACTCAAGCCCATGAAAAACTTATTTTCAATTCGGCAGACAAGTTAGATAATTTTTTACCAAATAAGTGGCCTGCAGCGTCATTCGGGTCATTGGATATGATGACACGGAGCGGACGAAATGAATACGGGGATTGTCGCTTAAAGCATATAACATATCACTGTTTCTCGAGAAGTCACTAGAATCAATGGAAATAAGTGAGAAATCATGAAATGTTACATGATGAATAAACTTTGACGACGAAGTGAGATAACATTTGATACGATCGTTTTCACCACATACTGATTCTATAGAAGTGATTGATGATATATCAGTTTTTAGTATGACAATGGCAAACATGAAATGAAAGACGACCTCGGTGGCGCAGTGGTAAAGTGCTTGCCTCTGAACCGAGAGGTCCCGGGTTCGATCCCGGTCGGATCATTGGTCGTATGGTAGCTCAATCTGTGTAATTTGTTAAAAAAAAACGTATCATGTAGGTGTGTAAGTAGATTATTCCACCAACTACTAACAAGAATGAAGAAAAATGTTACAGTTAATTTTGATATTTTGCAATATGTTCATGTTGATTTGCCTACATTACTTGGTCTATAATCATAGTATTTCGGCCATTCTTCCTGGGCGGCCTAGATACAAGCCCTATACTGGACGCCAGACAGAGACAAAAATACAATGTGACAATGCAGAGTGCATTTGAGACTGTAAATACCCAATGCGTTCCTTTTAAGACAGCCGCGTCAAATTACTCTCTTTGGACCTCTATGTGGCGGATTTACAATGAAGTTGGGTCGGCTGATGTGATGTCAACTGTACAGTCGGTTGACTGTACGTCAAAGTTACCCTACATACCCTACGTTTTCATGCTTTAACTACTGAAATAAAATATTTTTGAAAATAATAATGAGATGAAAAAATCAATCAAATCAATCAAAATGTAATCGAGCGGGAATTGAACCCGCGCCCCTGTCTATCGGGGACAGTGCTCTTAACCACTGAGCTATCAAGACCACACAGTCAGACCAAACAGTTCGGCTGAATTAATTCACCTCTTTACGTCTTACGCCGACGTACATACATTTTTTCATTGAGTTATAAAGCATATGTGGCAAGTATAAATTTGTCATGCGAACAGTAATGAGTACGGAGAAGAATATCTAGGGTACGTCGTGAAAAAAGTACTGGTCCTGAGGGAATATTACGCGGGTGACATCGCGGTAAAAAGTTAGTTATTTATATGAAAAATACCTATTTCCTCCAAGCCCATTCTCGCCCATGGTCACAACGATCTTTCAATGATATGACATTTTTGGGCACTGCTCGTGACACCCTATCGCATACGCACATGAAGACCGTGCAAATATAATTAAACGGGCAATGTTGGGCCCAATTAGGATTTCCGATGCGTCATGCCCACATTCGGAAACGTCCGCCGCAGATATAGGGTTGCCAGTCAAATCATGTCTTCGGCGAACACCGAGAAATTTCTACGTCTCACCTCTGGTGTGAAGGCTCAGTTTGAAGGTGGGTAAGCCGTGAAATTTGGTATGTAGGTACCTAGGAAAGTGTAGGGGAGCACAAGAAGGGATTTCCTGAAATTCCCACGAATAACGGATTTTTACTCACGTACGAAGTTGTAAGCAAAAGCTAATTAGATATATAAGACATACTTTGTCACGTCGCATTTATTTCTCGAAGCTACATAATAAGTTTCTGAAATGTATTATCATTTCTTATTCTTCAAAATAGCATTTCAGAACAACTGCTGAGACGAAATGACGAAATAAACTCATTTGTACAGTGTTAGTTCCTATCATGTGGAGTGGAGATAAATAGTTAAAAAGCAATCATAAAAAACATGATCATCTGAAATCGATTGCAAAACTAGATCCTAATGGTAGTTGTGTTTAGCTGGGAGACAATGCTTTAAGCATTTTTCGCTATTTATTATTGGTACACTGTTTTTACTCGGAACAATAAAATTAAATAGAGAAAAATAACAGATGGCAACCCTACGGAGCGTGGAACAAGCTTATCGCTTCGCGTATTTCGGTCACCGAGAATTATTTAGCCTGTGTGACCATACTTCAATATTTTATTTATTCAGCTACTTACTAGAATGGATCAAAGGGGGATTTATTGCTAAAAGTATTACCGATAGATGTAATAAGATTTTCAGAAAAGAACGCCTTTATTTCTGTTTTATTTCTTACTAATCCCAACTAACCGAATGTCAACTGATATTATATTTTATACTACCAAACATGTATGCGACCCACATGGAGGAAACCTTGTCTGCAAGACCAAGGATGTCACACACATCACACATGTATTGCCGACTTTGTGTTCTAGGATCTTTTGTCACAGTAGCCTGTAATTATATTACCTTTCGCACACGTCGAACTGGGTTCATGTTTTTAAGCGTAGGTTTTGTGACGTCTTTTTAAAATTAATATGACATATACTGCAATACCTGTAGATGGTGACGTAAGTTTACGTAATCATTTTAAGATCATCACAATACTTGAAAATAAATGAATATTAATATAATTTATAGGCTAAATAAGGAAAGTTATGACCAATATAATCAAGTGGGTTATCAAATTGAAGAGTTTTGAAAGGTGATCGCAAAAATATACACAACTTGTATGAAGATTCGTTAAACGAAACATAAACTAAAACAGCAGTCGTGATTTTTAGTTTTTCTAAAATAATTTGTTACCGAGAAATATTCGCAGGCGTTGAGCCCCGAATTTCAGCTGGTACTAACTACTAACTAACTCGCTAACAACGCAAGTGGCGATGAGTAATTAGTTGACCGAAACTTGACATTATTTATCGTAAATATTGATTCAATTAGCCGATAAAAATAATACCGTAATCACCCACCATCACATTCGAGGTTCATAATTCGCTAGCTGTGTAATTGGGATTTCCGTATATATTATAATGAACTAGCAGGCCGTCCCGGCTTCGCTCGGGTAAAAACATAATAAATAACATAAACCTTCCTCAAAATTCACACTATCTCTTTGTGAAAACCGCATGAAAATCCGTGCAGTAGTTTTTGAGTTTAACGCGAACATATAGACAGACGAGACGCGGCAGAGGACTTTGTTTTATAATATGTAAGGGTAATAGTTATTTTTTGCATTTGTGATTATACCTTTGCACAGGTGTACATATTATTGCAGAAATAAACACCGTTGAATAACTTCCAAAATTTTACAACAAAAGAGCATACAATTTCGATTTTCCGTACAAGTCTTAAAATCAATTTGTATGGTACAAAAAATATTTTTAAACAGATCTTTGAAAACGTTTCAGTTCAAATCTGCTTATAAAAAGTTGTGTAAATAATAATCGCTGAAAAAATTAACCTTTCAAAAGTCGAACTTAGTGTCGACTATCTTCGATCGAACGATCTTCCTTCATGACGCGATTAACCCTTTTCGCGAATGCTGTTGCTGCCTCTTTGGCAAGGCTTTTTATTCCTCTGTTGCTGCCTCTATTCGTCACCATACGATTTTCATTAGTCTATATGGAGTGATCTTGCTATGTTGCCGAAATCACACTGCGACTACATACGTATTCGACTTTTGCAATTTATAAGCACAAAGGTTGAGCAACAGACATGTTCAAGATTTCCCGCGCAGCCAAACATTGTTACGATTGCTCTCGACAATATTGTATAACGAACACGACTGTGCCATATCTGATTTTATCGCTACCTTTAAAAAGGATAACAAGGCATTGTAGGGTGTCGCCACAAATGTGAGTTTGTTTACGAAGGCAGAGATAGAAAGTATATTCTATATCACACCTAGATGAACAAGATTACACGATGATTTGGAGCGATTTCACAAAAACATGTGCGTGTGGTCTGGAGACTCCTTGAAATTCTAATATCATAGAAATTTTGGGATTTAGTGAAAATTCCAAAAGAATTGTGAGAGTTGGAATTAGATTTTGTGAAAGCCGAATAAGTGAGTCACTGGAAAACTTCAACACAGGACTGGATCCAATGAAACTATTGGAGGAAGCCGAGAAGCCTTTACCCGACAGGGAGACCCTTGATAGCTCTAAATAAATAAAATATAAATAGTCCAATGAATAAAGAAAAAATATCGGTTATCGTATATCAGTCGATATGAAATAAATTCTGTGTCCACTTATCATGTACAACATGCCTTTTAAATCGTAGTTTACGAAACAAACAGCTGTGTCAACTGGAAGTGCTGATGAAAGGGATCCGTGTCTGTGCATATATCCATTTACAATTGGCTGTCATAGTCTCAACACGTCTGATTCTCGGGCCGTGCAGTCCTGCGTGTCAGTTCTAAATGATAAAGGCGCTGTTATGTTGTCATATAGTTTAGCTTAGCTATGATATTTTATAGAGATAGAAAACAAGTCATCTAAATATACATTGTCGTAAAGATTTGTAGTGCCAGAAATGTTAAAAATAAATTGATCATCATAAAATAATTAGTTACATTCCAAAAGCCGTTATAAGATGTCTTCTGGAATACTTTTAAGAGCATAAGGTAAAGCATAACCATAAAATGTAACGTAGATTGGATTGATGCTTTGCACTTATCAGATCAACAATGATTAATTTCATACTATGCAATTTTAGCTCTCCACTTTATGTATGCCAACAATTTTTATTTTGGCTAGTTATATCGCTGCTATTTGTTGCAAGAAAGGTCGTATAACAACAATCTAAGCGACGTATCGTCAATCCTTTGAATGTTGGCGTCACGTTTCTTAGCCGCTTTAAGAAACGCAATACGCTCATTGAACGTTCCGTATTATCGGTATCGGCTGAAGTCGTAGGAGCTCTTTTACAATAAGGCACTATTTTTACGGCGTATTCCTTACGGGCGTATTGCGTACAGATAGCAGTGGAGCAACTAGAAAGGTCGATGCTATCATCATCGATGTTATGAAATGTTACAAATTAAATATTGCAATATCATCTGATTTATATCCAGTCGTCGACGTCGTCGCAGAAATTGTACCCAACGGTGGGACACAAAAGAGCTGGCGATGTAGTACAAGCTTTATGCACATTAATATTTGTTTTGATTTATTCATAACATTCGTGTCGCCCTCCGTCTACATAGTTTATTAAATTATCAGCAATACGTTCTAATACTGTTATAATTTGTACCGATATATTGATTAATTATTAACATTCATACAAGAAACTGGACATCAGTTCACAAAATGGACGTCGCTTTCGAACTTATAATCATCCTTCATATCAATAGTATTATGATGAGATTGCTTAGCGATAAGCCCGTCATTGTGTGTGTATACATTTGTTTTTTTTTTATGGGCAATAAATAAATCTTTATGATGTTGTATATTATGCAAACAGACACTTCACCTTTAAGAGATTTTCCTTATAAAAACTGATAAATACAAACAATAGGACACAAACTAGTTCCACATTATTACAACAAAACAGCTCTGAAAATGTTATTGTTGGATATTTAAATATGTCAAGCAGAATGTACTCAACCTCGTGTGCGCTTTCAAATGCATTTTGGTCAAGATCATCCGCGCTTTGTATACACAAAATGTCGTTCTAGATTATACTGACATTTGAGAGTAATTTCGACAATGTTTTTCCGAAGCGCGTGCATAAGGGGAACGCATCACTATATCGCAATTCACTTCAATTTGCATTTCCCATAAAACTATGCAGTTATACTGATAAATTAATCATAACTTATATGAAATGTTGGTTCGATATTTCGTTTTTATAGTAACTGAAACAATTTCAAAATAGGTTTTTTTTTTACGACATTTTGTTCGATGATGTGAAACTGCGATGATTAATGAAAAATATATATTGAAAATCGTGGAATAGTTTTCTGGGAAATTAAATTCGATAGTAAAAAAATCTTTATTATACTATAATAAGACACTCGCGCATAGGAGCAATTATTTATTTGTTTAATTTTTTTTTCAATTATTGTATTTGTATTTGTCCAAAATAAAATAGTAGATTTGGTTAAACATTACAATTTCCCCTTTTCAGATTTGTGGTTTCGCTATGAAAACGAGAATTTGCTAAGGTATGTCAGATTATTTTAAAGAATTTCTATTTCATTTCCTTTCCGACAAAACCTGTAACGAATTGAATACCTTCCACAGAAAGAAACTTCGAATAATAAATCAAGGTGACACAAAAACAATGTTTTGCCCCAGTAACGAGACCAGACATTTTAAGTTATGTTTAAAAATAACATTTTATTTTTAGAACAAAAGTAAATCATTAGTGTAATTAGCTCTAGTTGAACTGATTTTCTTGTGGTCCAAGTCATGAGCAGTTCAGTTTTATCATGCATGTTATTGTATATTATTATTCCTCAATAGGAATCAGGTATTAGTCAAAATTACAGAATATATCTATAAGTATACTTCTATACTAATATTATAAAGATGTATGCATTTGTATGTTTGAGACGGGTAATCTCCGAAACCTCCGAAGCGATTTAAAAAATTCTTTCACCATTAGAAAAGTACATTATCCAAGATTGCTATAGGCTAAATTTTATCTCAAAATTGCCACGGGTGCGAAGCCCCGGGCAACATCTAGTCTTTAATAACATAGTAATGTCTCATCTATATGTCTTTAGCGTTTACCTTCATGAATCATTAAGTATTTTTCTCTTTTTGTTGATCGATGTTATGAATATTGATGAAGGTAATACTTATAGAAATTTCTTCAAGTAGATTCCCAAAAGAAAAAATAAATTAAAAGAGGCATTGGCGTATTGAGATACGATAAGCCTAAATATTTATATTTTGATTAAATTAATTTGAAAGTGAACAAAATTGACTGATTCAAATTACTCTTAAGTTTATCGCTTGCACCACAATATATTTCTGTTGTCTCAGTTAGTCAACTTATCGTGATTAATTGTCTACGTTGGACATTTAAATAACTTAGTAAATTGCCCACGTGCAGATAAAACGAGGAATGTACAGAAGCACAACGGAAAAGATAAAAATAAATTAGTAAGAGTGTGGTTTTAGTTATAGTGCAGGCCGAATGCGTATGCAATTGGTTATGATTATATAGAACTAGCTGTTGCCCGCAGCTCTTTCCGCGGTGGCCTAAATTTTACTTCGGGTCATCAACTACATCTATTCCAAATTTCATCAAAATCTGTCCAGCGGTTTAGCCGTGAAAGCGTGACAGGCAGACAGAAAGGCAGAATTTTGCATTTATAATGTTGGTATAGATCATACTCGTACGTGCACGCGAACGCAATTTAATCAGAAACATTTCCATAGAAGAAACGCGCATGCATACATATTTGCGTTGCAATCGCCAAGTCAAAATTACACACTGTATACCATCCAAAAGTCAAGATTTTTTACAAAAAAAAATCATTTTTGGCACCTTTTTTATTGTTGTCAGAAAAATCGTATTGCGTTCTAAAATCTTGTCCATCCAGTAAGTTTGGAGCCGTTGAGGAGCCGTTCCTGGGTGCATCATCAGGTCATGCTTATCATAATAATGCATTGTTATCCAAACTAAAAGTGGGTTACAAGATTTCACCGGAAAATACGTATATACTTACGTACGTACATTGAAAGTTAAAAGCTTGTCAAATGGTATTTTTGACGCAAGCAAGCTTTTCTGACTGCATTCGACACGTGGCAAAAAATATGTTCGTGCAGTATACCGTTGTTGAGTCACAGTGCAAGTAAAATTTAAAAGTAAAAAATACGTTGCACTGTCTATCCGTCAAGAATATGTCCGTCAGGTCACAGATGTTCTTTTCCCAACGTATTTTTATCGCGCGTTGAAAACTCGTCCGTGCGAACGAGGGCTCATCGTTCGCAATTTTCGAGATCGTTATTTTGAGATTTCGCGCCATTTCCACGCTCTATTTTGTATTTCGGAGCCCGCATCACTCGAATTAAGTACATAACTCTCTTTAGCACAAAGCAATTATTTATGTTGCAAAGGTGAATAGGCAGATAATAATACCCCCTCCTCCCTTGGGATGAACAACCGATTATAGGGGGATGCCCTAAATTGGTTCGAGAAATATTTTTCTTTATATTGAAGATAATGATTTGGTAAACAAATAATTCCATACGACATACATACCATACCATACCATAAACATATAAATTCAAATTATAAAAGAAAATATTTAAATTTATTGCTTGTAAACATAGTATTTCGAAGGAGGGTTTACGTCAGGCAGGCGTTCGTAAAATCTCAGCCAAATCTTCAAAATTTTAAGGTTATTTTTCTGTTTTTTTTTTAAAGCGAACGGGATCTTGCGGTGATGAAAGGAGAGACTCGAGTTAAAATCTCCGTTGTAATTACAATACGGAAGGATCCCCAATAACGTTTTCCAGAGACGGTAGTGTTCAGTTTCGGTTTAAAGTAACCTAATCGTGACGAATCCACGTAATGGCTGGAGTACCGTTTAACCGAAGCGTAACTAAAGATTACAGTTACAGAACTAAATACTTTCTCCGGATTAATGTTGCCTTTTGTGTTACTTTTGGTTACGACAAAATAAGTTACAAAAAAATAACATTTTTGACACAAGCTTTGATCTCTTTTATTGCATTCATTATGTGACAAACATTCATATCCGTGTAGCGTGTTGAGGAGGTTCCAAAGTCGGAGCCGTTTTCGGGGTGCACCATCAGGTCATGATTAACAATAATGTAAGAAAAAGCAATGAACAAGTGCTGGAAATTGTAAACGAAAAAAGAAGACTGCTCACAGAAATAGAAAATAGAAGGGGAAGAATGATTGGCCACTTGATACGACACGACGCCTTATTAAAACTATTTTTGAAGGAAACGTGAAAGGAAGAAGAGGTCCAGGGAGACCGAGGAAGAGTAATGCAAGCCAACTGAAAGAGAAGGCAGGCGTTGTGTCGTAACGAGACCTTAAAATCAAAGCCGAGGACTGAGAGGCGTGGCGTATACTCCACCGACAAGAGCATAGCTCTTAAATAAGAAGATTGTTTACATTAAGTAGATTGTTTACACGCTGTTTCATTGTTTACCTCGTAAGAAAAAAACGCAATATTGGACATACATAGCAAGTTAAATAAAAGCTTCGCTAACGACTGCACGCACATTTTCCAAATATAGCTAACAAAACTGTTGATTCAACTCTGTTTAAAAAAAAAAAACTAGATCAAAATCGTTTGGCTGCTACGTTACCACGGACAGACATACATATAAACCTTCTGTCGTCGGTGGTTTAAAATAAAAATTAAACGATTAAATCATATCCAAGCATAAACAATTTTAAATACAACTACTGCAATCAACTGTCACCCGATACGTCTTCACTAGGTTTTGGTAAGTGGATATAAAACCTCCAGTTATGGCGTTACGGCCAGTGTAGATGCACCCGTTCGCAGTAAAGTGTAATGTGATGTGAGGCAAATGACCTCTGGGATGAAAATAATGTGTACCGATTTATAGGTACTGGATGTGGCTGTGAACTTTTCAAAGGTTTTTCACAATGTTTGCTTCAATAGGTAGCCTGAAAATAGCTAAATCACAGATCCCGATAACACAAGGTCTCTTTGTAGCTATATAGAAAGCAAGAAACCGGTAAGCCACCGGTTTCTTCCTCAACCGTTGAGCGTCGGAGCTCAGGCTTAGGGTCGCTTTACTAATCGCTAGTTATTACCCATATCATCCTTGACGACATCAAGACAGCCACTTCTTGGGTTTGCCCCTTTTGTCAGGGCCATACGGGAGCGGGGATTCCGTAATATCATTTTTTTTTCCTAATTTAATTTAGCATAACGAGTTCGGCATATATTTTTTTGACATAATCATATTTTGACATAATTGTTTTTGGCATACCTTTTCAATAAGCATAATTTTAGTGTTAATGTATTTTACCGTAAGTTTGATTTTCATAAAGCTATAGTGTAGGTTAGGGTGCGGCGGGGCGGCCCTTGTCCCTACCTTTAGATGGTGCTGGGTGGTCGTAAAAGTTATGTCAAATGCCTTTAACTAGGCGACTTAAATATGACATCAGTGTTAGCAATACACTCGATAAATTCAAATCAAATCATTTATTCAGAAATTAGATCTTCACTTGAGGCACTTTTTCTCGTAAATTTTTATATTTATAGTTATTTTTCACAAGCTACAAACTACTGGCATTTCGGAACGACCACTGCTAAGAAAACTCATTTAAACAGTGTTGGTCCCTATTATGCCAGAAGGGCTTACCATTATTGTTTCTTACAATGTTTTTTTCTAATAATATATAAAAGTACATAATGTACATAGTCAAAAGGTATATCAAAACAGGTTATGATTGTGATCCGAGTGCTGTTTGTAATGACGATGATAATGATCATATAGTACGACTTCCACAGGAGGAGATGGAGTGGTCCCAAACTAGAGAGACACGTCACACGCCTACATGTCAATGTAATAATTCTTTGTATGCTTCTTCTTGTATAAGGACACA
This sequence comes from Plodia interpunctella, assembly GCF_027563975.2. Classification (NCBI taxonomy): domain Eukaryota; kingdom Metazoa; phylum Arthropoda; class Insecta; order Lepidoptera; family Pyralidae; genus Plodia; species Plodia interpunctella. The sequence goes on from NC_071313.1 coordinate 7,410,851, forward strand.
ATGATCTGTGTATAACTTGTAATGTGTTCTGTATAAAAAACACTTCACCTTGCAGTGTTTCCGATGACGTCATTCCATTCAAGTTTTTTTTTTCTTGCACGACCATCTGCACAAGGAAACACATGTCTGATTTCCTTCCTACGAAACTATTAAAGGTACTCGTAACGTATGTTTTTACTGCATTTAAATAATAGTGATTCTTATTGCAATTTATCAGAGGTACATCTTGGTACAAAGGTCTTGCTTTTTTTTTGGGGGGGGGGTCCGCGCGTTCTGATTGGTCAGTCGAGTTGATCAGTCGCAATTGGAAAAAAAAGTTGTATTGGAGCGTGCTAACTTTAAATCGTTCTAGACAATACCTTGTAAATGAGTGCTTGTTAGCAATTCAAAAATAAAATTCCTTGTTAGACAAATTAAAAAGCCCCCGACTTTCAATATTAATTTCACTACAACTCTTGAACGGTTGAACCGATTTTGAACTAACATACCTAAGGAGCACCGCATAAAAATTATCTATTAAATAAAAAAAAACTCATCCAAATCAGTTCACCCCTTGATGCGCTACGGTGCCACGTACAGAGACAGACAGACGCACTTAGGGGTCATACTTATAACACCCCTCTTTTTGCGTCGGGGGTTAAAAATACGTACCTGTATAAACATGTTAAATGAAAAAAAAATATAAAGAAAACAAACACTTTATGAAAATAGTTATATTTCGCAAAGTTCAGCATTTGTTCGGTTCAAAGACCTATCCAGAATATTGTATGCTCAAATATAATATTCAACAAAACATCAAAGACTACGTAATCGGGAATATATATACATAAAATCATACAAAGGACGCACTACCCGGTGGGAAAAGGCGAAAAATATTATTAAATTTTCCTTGAGTCATGTTAGGGTTCGGTTGCCTCAGTCAATATGGTATCAATATTGTGCGCAAGTAAAAGTTAACATCAGTTAACTTTAACTTGCGCACAACAACGCCATTTTGTCGTATCGGCGGCAGCGCGTACGTTAACTGCAAAGTTGACTGGAGCACCTGACCCTAGGTATTTATGTTATGTAGTCTATTGTAAAGCTTTTGTATTTCCTCAATGTTTGTCTGTGATCAATCCTTGAAGTTTTTAGAGTTCCGTCAAGCCTTTTATGGGGCAAACGGACTTGTTTTCCGTCTATCAAGATAATTTTTTGTCAAGAACGCATAGAGATATCACTTTTTCGATCAAAACAAATTCTTCCCTCTCATTCTTGTGTGTGTTTCACACTCGGATGTGGCACCCAAACCCCGCATAAAAAATAAACGTTAAATTAACAGGTAGCGTATTTTATGACCAACGGCTGCCGGACAACCACCCTCTTTGGAAATGCTGTTGTTTTGAAATCCTTGCTGTCAAGGCGTCGTATCCCTTGGTCGCCTCTTACGACATCTTCGTTAATGTTTGCATTTGACTAGTGTGTTAGCTTTTTATAGTAAAATCGGTGGGTGGTTTACGCCCTAGAATTAGCATTACATATGACAATCCCAACACGCGTTTCCCCCGATCTCTCTTCACATGCATGAGCTGAAGAAAATAAAACGAACTATTCTGCTTCAATGTGTTAGAGTCCACAAGGAAACGCCAATTACTGGCATTCCGCAATTAGCTCACAAATCCGAACGCTGGACTCTGCACCGATCTAATTACGGACACCGCCACTGCAATTGAACATTTCAATAGATTCTTTGGAGGTTTTGAAATCGATAAATATATATTACTAGCTTCTCCCCGGGGCTTCGCTCCCGTGGGAATTTCGGGATAAAAGGTGCCCTATGTGTTATTCCAGATTATTCTACCCGTGTACCAAATCTTATCGATATATATGTGTATAACTCCAAAACTAAAAATTTCTCCCGGATTTCAACTGTCGTAACTTCATATAGAAAGTGGGAGTACTCGTATGCAGGGAATTTCACTGTCGCCTCGTGCAGATCGTATACCCGGGTATTGGCAATACCCAGCTCGTGTTATATATCCTGTGGCAATACAGCTCTGGAGAGTGTCATTCTGTATCTGTGTGCATTTTCACTGGGACAAATTTTCAAATTTTCACAAACACGGGAACATTTATTTTTCCGGGATGAAAGGTATCCTATGTTCTTCTCCATACTTCAAACTACATGTATGAAAAATTTCAAGAAGATTGGTTGAGTAGGTAGAGCGTGAAGAGGTAACAAACAAACTTACTTTCGCATTTATAATATTAGTTAGGATTAGGTAAAGTAATGTGAGAGAAATATGTGTTTGCTAAAAACATGAGTAATACAAATTGGTGTTAAAAAACTAGGATTTGGTTGCACCAGTCAAATTTGACGGTAACTTTAAACTGCGCAGAAAAAGGCAGAGTATCATGCCATTTTGTGTAAACAGCGGCGACGCCTGTTGTCCTTCACTAACGTACGAATAAAACAGTTATAATATTTTTCTTACATAATGCTCATCAAGTATTTTAATATAAGGCAGAGTACTTTTAATGCGCTTTTTATGAAGAGGCAATAAAAACACCATTAGCAGGACGATTGGCTCCACTTCGTTTACTCCCGTTGACACTCACCCGTCAACCCCTAAAGTACAGGGTTTCGGAAAAATTGAAATTAGTTTTAGTTACTATTTTCCGTTGTGTTTTTTAAACTTTCGCTATTTGACATACAATATATTAACGGGACTTGGCACGAACCTTTTTTTATTTAATGTTGCTGACGTTTCCACGACCTTGCAGTCGCCGTGGTCGCTGCCAGACTTGAGTATTTGCGGTGTGAAATTGTAGTCGTGGATAATTTTTTATAAAAACCCATTAATTATACTTATTATGTTAATGTAATTGGTAACAAATAAAAAATCTAAATTAACTGGTAAAATACGTTATCACTGATGAATATCGTTCCTTCTTGCTCTTTTATTCTGCCCCTCCCCTCCTGGAAGATTCTTTGATGGATCAAATTGTGAGAGACAAGAGGAATAGACGCTCGACTCGAATAAATGTATTAATATCGGACTTATTCAAGATGATACATCTTTCTGTTTCCGACATATGGCAGCTGCTATACGAAATAATATTAATGTAGCTGCCTAATACATCAATTGAATGACAAAAGAATATGATGTATGTCTGTACAGTTCTGTACATTCGTTTAGAAGTTCTATTTTGTTGTTTGTATGTCTGTACATAGGTGGTATAGAAGAAAAATCATTTGGCAATAATTGGAGCCAAAACAATTATTTTTAAATTGCTCTCCATCTGCATGTTTGCTCGAGCGTCACGCAAAAACTACTGAATGTGATTTTATGCGGTTTTCCCAGCCTGTCTATGCAAGATGCGGCCGTACCAGCGCAAGCGGTAGTCCTGGAGGTTGCTATAAAACAAAACGTATTCGGCATCATTTGTGAAGCAAACTAAACGTGATGGTCGGTTGTAATTACGGTTGTTTGTTTGCGCGGTCGACGCAATTGGGAATTTCCGGAGTTAATTCCGGTCTCCCGGCGTTTGGGCCGACCATAGACGAGAGTCGGTGGTCGTTTGGTCCCTCAACAATTTCGCCGTACACGAAGACGCCTATTTTGAAAAAAAAGTAATATCTACGTACTCACTCCTTTTTATCTACTCGTTCTCTGCCCTGGGCCGTCCTTATCCAGTTGTAATTTCCTTTATATCATACATCCATTGCCTCGATGCATCCATGAGTCGATTATCCTCAATACCGAATGACTTTTTTACGAACTATGTTACCATCTATTGACCCATCAAACAATCAATTTACTATTGTCTTTTACATGTAACAAAGTTAAATAAGCTTTTAAGAGTTCTCAAGAGACAAAATTCACGTGAAATCCACCCGTCGTTCGTCCCAATGGAACGAAAAAAAAATAGCTACTGCGATTCCCTTGGATTTTTTTACGGAAACAACAAGTTGCACAGGGATCATAAATATTTAGGTTACAGCCGAAACGACGTGAATGCTGTAATAAACAAAGAAACGTGGTAAAAAAATATAAATAAGCTGAGACTATTTTTTTAAACAACATACATCGACGACGTCGATGGCGCAGTGGTAAGGTTCTTGCCACTGAACCGAGAGGTCCCGGGTTCGATCCCCGGTCGGGTCATGATGGAAAATGATCTTTTCCTGATTGGCCCGGGTCTTGGTTGTTTATCTATATATGTATTTGTTATAAAATATAGTATCGTTGAGTTAGTATCCCATAACACAAGTCTCGAACTTACTTTGGGGCTAGCTCAATCTGTGTGATTTGTCCTAATATATTTATTTATTTATTTATTTATTTATTTATTTATTTATTTATTTATTTATTTATTTATTTATTTATTTATTTATTTATTTATTTATTTATTTATTTATTTATTTATTTATTTATTTATTTATTTATTTATTTATTTATTTATTTATTTATTTATTTATTTATTTATTTATTTATTTATTTATACATATTTTTAAGTTCCATTAACCTGTCTCTATACCGACAAAATCGCAAAATACAAGTATGAAAAATACAGACCCGAGTCCTTGCTCAGAATGGTCCAAAACCACAAAATTTTGGGATTTACAATATAGTAGGCACGGCACGTAGGGATTTAAATGATAGTCAGATGTGAATGAATAAATGAAGAGTTAGATATGCTGAAAGAGAAAAACATTAGAATTTTGTGGGTGTGTATGTGTATTGTTCCCAACTGCTTACTGTTTTTCACTAAATTATACTTTTTACTGTTGAACAATAAAAAAGTATATAATATACTGTTTACAGACGCTCACACATAATTAAAAAAAATTGTCGGGACGCTCAGTCTCAGTGCACCGCGGCCGCAAAACTACGCGTTGCCGCGTTCGTTAAAAACATTAAAATAAAATACTGTATTTTTTTCTAATATACGTCTCGTTTTGCTTCTCAGACCTAAATATACTTTATATCTGGTATACAAGTTGGCAACCCTTATGTGTGTACTGGTCTTAAAGAATAACATGGAATTATAATGATTCGATCGTGTGCACGCATCGTTATCGACGACGTATATACAAACAAACAATTCAATTGTGGCCAGTGTGCATAAATAGAACTGTTTTACATATCTAATTTAAATGCTAATTGAAACGACAGACACGTGTACCAATTTAGCACCTGATTTTGGTGGAGTGATTTCAAATATAAATGAATTACATATTGTACAACTGTTCACACTTGAAATACTTTTTAATTGTAGGGCTCCATCGTTTAGCCAAACGATGATTTTGCTAATATCAATAATATTATACAGTAACCAATATTATAAAAGCGAAAGTCAGTTTGTTTGTTACCTCATCACGTTCTACCTACTCGACTAATCTTCTTGAAATTTTGCATACATGTAGTTTGAAGTATGGACAAGGACATAGGGTACCACAGACTTATATATTAACCTCAAGTAGACAACGCTTGTTATATATAAAAATGAATGGATACAACCAAGCGGACCCTGGGCATCGACACTCAACGACTGTAAAGAAACCGGGAACACTCTCAGATGAAAGAGAGAGAGGTAACAGCCAACTGCTCAACTGCTTATTTCGTACTTACAAAAGTAATCATTAATTAAGAAGTAATTATATATTGTATGGGAGTCTCCACAAATATTTTGTTCTATCGTGTCGTATCGCTTCTTACAGCTTATCATGGTTTAGTGGAATCAATACTTAGATATGGAATAATTTTTTGGGGCAATTCGACGGATAAGGATATAGCTTTTATAATGCAAAAACGCAGAAGTAATCAAGAAGTAAGAAAATTGGATCTGAACAGGCACTTTTTACGTAAATTTTTTACCGCTACATATACAGTAATAACTTGACAATTTATTTATGCTTGTGCCTGTGCTTTTGCTTCGTTGCATTTTCTGACTTATGTATGTATGTTACAAATAAAAAAACGACGTAAGTATGATTTGAAACCTAAAATCAAAATTGACGTGAATGCGTGCGATAGTCGTAACTCGGAACGACGATCGCTGATCCAAAGGATTTCTTTGGTCATCGGTCAATGCTGCAGTCAAAGGGACCTTTGGAACGGACACGAGACGGAACTGCCATTTTAACAATTGTTTTCATCCATTTGAAATGTATTAATGAAGTGTGTACACATGTTTCTTGAATAAAAACACCTACCCTAAAGGTAGGTACACAATCAGAAATGTTTGAAGAAACTTAACGATCTGGTGAAAAATGAACTTGAATTTGATGTGCAAACGGCTGGCGGGTTTTCATTGTGGCCCGCTGGGATTCGGGTCGGAAAGGGATTTTACAAATATTTACATCTTTCGCCACAGCACGACTTTGAACAGAAGGTCTGCAGGCCTACCATCAACTTTTACAAAACGATTCTAATGCAACTCAGTTCAATTTAGGAACCTAAAATGAATCTCATTCATACTAAAAATTAAGTCGAATAATCGAAGACGAATTTGCGATGCAGTTCAATTTGGGTCGTTAAGAGATGATAGATGCCCCCTGTTCGTATTAGTTTCGAGTTCTATGGCGTACAAGTTTACAATTCACACGCCACTATCGTGTTGATTCACAGTGGGACGTGGCTAACCAATCACAGTGCGATATTGTGACGTGACAACGACCGCACCGCAGTGTGATTGGTAAGCTGCGACTCAATTCGCCAGTGCGTTTTCTTGTATTAAAAAAATGTTGAGTTTTTGTATATATATACTATAATAATAAGCCTATTGTAAACTTTTTGATATTCATTCCCCGATCACAAAGGACAACATTGGCTTTTGGATTCGAAATCTGTGGAATTAAAACTAATTTAAATAAATAAAAAATTGAATTTAATTGAATATATCTCTAATCCATTGTATATACAAATATACAATGGATTTGTAGATATATGTATGTGATCTTTATACAGGATGATTTTTTATACATTGGCAATATTTTGTTCAGAATCATGGCCTGTCATGTTATTCAGTCCATGATTCTGAACAACTTCGAGTATGGGAGTAACTCCGAAATCGCGAAAAAGAATCAGCTGTTCTATACACGTCTGTTTTGTTTGACGACCTCAGTAGCGCAGTGGTAAAGTTCTTGCCACTGAACCGAGAGGTCCCGGGTTCGATCGACCCCGGTCGGGTCAAGATGGAAAATGATATTTTTCTGATTGGCCCGGGTCTTGGATGTTTATCTATATATGTATTTGTTATAAAATATAGTATCGTTGAGTTAGTATCCCATAACACAAGTCTCGAACTTACTTTGGGGCTAGCTCAATCTGTGTGATTTGTCCTAATATATTTATTTATATTTATTTATTTATACAAAGCTTTATACCTAACTTGTGGAAAATGTCAATGATCAGGTAATTTTTTTTCGCGATTTCAAGGTCACTTCCATACAAAAAGTTGTTCAGTACCATCGACTGAGCATGTAGATAAAATAATGCCTATGTAAAATAAATCAGCCTGTATATATGTTTGTATGTTTACGTCATGAAATACACACCGTAAAAGCACGCTTATTAGTTTGTTGCAATGTTAATTATTTATTTGTTATTTAAATTGTATGTTACACATAGTCCTCCAGTTACTTGAAGCTTACCTTCTGATGGGAACTAATTTTTGTCATTGTTCTAGTTCCTATACAGATGTCGGCAATCGGATTTTCCTTTGTTTTTATCGAGTTGTCGCGATCACTTATTTTTCACGTTTCGATGATTTCGGGGTACAGTTTCCGTCGATTGTTGCCGAGTTTTTATAATCCCTTTTCCAGTTGTTCTATGAATGTTTTTAGCTTTTTGTAACGTGAATGGAATGTGCTGTTAATATCACTTTCTTTCGTGTTATAATAACATACATTTGTATGTATTATATGACTAGTGCAACCCATTCTTTGTAGAATGGGTTGCACTAGTCAACTTTGACGTTAACATTAATCTGCGCTAAGTAGTTTGTTCCAACGTCAACGGCGCGCCGGTTAAATATTCTTAACAATATAAGAGGGTTAGAACGCCTCGATCGAACTTTTTCCATTGCGAATATCCATAAAACCTTCCCAAAAAACCATTGATTTCCATTTATAAATTGTGTGTTCGAACGCGCTTTAGAAATGGCGCGTTTCACAGAACAAATTATTTTCATTCTGCGTAAAGGCGCAAATTTTCCGCACGTATTTAATAAACAGTTGGGGTGTTCTCTCGAAAAGATAAAATTGATAAATAAACGACTTCATGGGCCCATTTATCTTTGTTTTATATACTACAACATTTATTCGCATTTAAAACCTATGTAAATAAAGTAATATTTAAAGTGTTAGTTTTATAAAGACTATACTACATTATACTCTAATAGATGTTGCCCGGGGCTTCTCTCCCGTGGGAATTTTGAGATAAAATATAGCCTATAGCAATCTTGTATAATGTACCTTTCTAATGGTGAAAGAATTTTTGAAATCAGTTCGGTATTTTTGGAGTTTACGCGCCTCAAACATATAAACTCCAAAACGCTTACCTCTTTATAATAATTGTATAGATAATATACTACACTTCCTCAAGGTATAAAGTTCCCGTCTATCTTTCCTTTATCGATTTTAGATTAAATTTAAATGCGATTGATAAGCCTGTCAGGATAATAAATAACTCACGGCAGATTACGAGCATTCAGCAATCTACATTTTATTCGATGACAAGTGAAATCTAGCAGAAATCTAATTAAGATTCAGTGGACAAAGCATTAAGGAAGCCTGTTACAAAATAACGAAAGTACACAGAAATAAAAATCCGGAAAAATATGGTGGTAACAAAAGTCGATCCATGCCGTTTCCGCCTGGCCTTGGCAGAAGGGGCAAACCTAAGAATAACTGGCTTGATGTCGTCATGGCGTGCCAATGGTCTGACAACTAGGGATGCCGACGACCGTGCGAAGTGGAGATGAAAATATAGAAAATCGGACCCTAGGCTCCAACGCTCAACGACTGCGGACGAAACCGGGAAAACACACAGATGAGAAGGAGACACATAAGTCACAATCCTCGTGGCCGAAGCTGAGGATCTTCGCCGTTATGTGGAATGTAACACACAATAACGTCCTGGGCAATATTAATGAAGTGGTTTGTTGGTTTGTATTGTCTTCTTCATCCACTAGCTGGTTTCCTTACGAAATTCCCTTTGAGAGGTACATTTCCTCTAGAAATATATATGTATATAATTCTTTTATTTTCATTTTTAGTTTTCTTTTTTTTTTCTTTTAGTTGTAGTTTAATGTAAAAAAAAAAATATTATATCAAGATTTTTGTGTCTATAAATAAACATCGTAATACAACTCGAATTACGAGGTATATTTCTGCAAGCTCTTTAATTTACATCCGTTATAACAAGCCTGAGACAATAGCTTTAGGGCCAAATAATGGAATAATTAGTTTTGGGTTATGGCTGCCATCAGTGACGGTCTGTGATGGTTACGGATTAACTTTGAGGACCTTTGGCGTGAGTTACACCCTCTGAATTTATGGATTAATAAACTTACTTCTCGTGGTTTCGCTTGCGTTATTAAATATATGCGGCAGTCTGCTAGATATGCTGTCTCAGAGAGGACAGTTAGTTTTGTTATTTTCCTTTTTTTCACATTATTCTAGCACAATATAAAAAATACCTAAATACATATTATCACATCTGTTTCCCATAGGGAATAATCTGTGTGATTCACGGACCAAACATGGTGAAGGACCCCGTTGTATCTACACGGGGTACGCATATGGTAGTAGCTCAAACAGATGTTTGTGCTGTATGTGCTAAATGCGTACACACGTCACGTAAAACTCATCCTAGTTCGATTCTCATACATGACACATGGGTAGGATTCAAACATGGGACCTTTCGGTTCACAGGTTTCTTAACCACTGGACCACCACCTTCTATTTCGTCCCCTATTGCTCTCAGCAATGTTAATTAAACAATAAAAAAAAACTCATCCGTATTTTACATATTCCTGATAAAATGACACTCGTGTTCTGTGTTGTCTTGATACGGCTTGAATGGTAATTCCAATTCAAAATTCTTTATTCAATTTAGGATGATACACATCACTTATTGACGTCGAAAAAATTACTTAAACTAAGTCTACTGCCGACTTCCAAAGCGCAGGTGAAGAAGAAGCGGCGCAACAAACTTCACCGCAGGATTTTCTCCAAATACGTCAATTAACAAATGTGACGTTTCGGTGTCTGCATACAAAATCGAAGATTTAGAATTTTCATGCAAAAATTATCTGGGTCATGTTCGTAGCGACCGGAATCTCTGAGCAGCCGTGTGGAAGATCAAAGAATGATATTCGATTCCATTTTTATCCGTGGACTTCTATTTTCACGTCATCCGACTGGACTGTGTGATTCCCGACTTAGTACATGACCAGGACCACTCTAGTATGGGTATGTCTTGCGTCCATTTACATGTGAATGTTAGCTAAAAATTGACACTCAATAGTTGGTACCTGATTTTCTTCCGTGAATGTCGTACAAGGCTCCTAAAGGTACAACAATTGATAGACAAACAAACAAGGCCTGATGGTTATCATCAGGCGTAGTAAAAACATAGCCAAATCTTCAACATTTCAAGGTTTTACCAGTTTCTTCCTAAACCATTGGGCGTTGGAGCCCAGGGTCCGTTTTCTTTTGTAGTTATCCTTCCATTATATTTGGCTATTTTTTACGGCCGCCTGTCTGACATCATCTCTCTTTGGGAATGCTATAGTAACCTATCAGCTGCCAGGGAATTTGTTCCCTTTGTCGCCTCGTAAGACACCGGAACGTATGGAGTCGTCCTATTCTAGGGCGGAAGCACACGGCGCAGTCTTAGGAATCTATGTCTGCGACGAACGGCGAATAAATTACGAAGGCAGACTTCTCTAAATGTGATCCGACGGGTCTCGCCGTAAATCTGGGATTCAATTTTCATAAAACTAACTTTTATATACTGTGGCTTCACAGTTCACATTGTAACATTTTGTAACTAATTCCAGGTTATGACTAAACTGCTTCTCTTTTATCGTTTTCCTACAAAATGTTATCGTTTTCTAAATGACTGACGACCTCGATGGCGCAGTGGTAAAGTGATTGCCCCTGAACCGAGAATCACACCGATTGAGCTAGCCCCAAAGTAAGTTCGAGACTTGTGTTATGGGATACTAACTCAACGATACTATATTTTATAACAAATACATATATGGATAAACATCCAAGACCCGGGCCAATCAGAAAAAGATCATTTTCCATCATGTCCCGACCGGGGATCGAACCCGGGTTCAGAGGCAAGCACTTTACCACTGCGCCACCGAGGTCGTCGATTAGTCACTTATCAGTAACGTAATCAAAATGCGTAAATGAATTTCATTCATTCTACTCGTAGTTTTGCATATGTTTCATTCGACGCAATTTGACATCAAAAAGAGCGATCTTAAATAACAAAGAGACCGTCAGGACCTCGCAGCGTATGGTTCCCGCCCTGGAATAGAACTACATATACATTTTTCGTTTTTCTTTTTTTGGTGCGTGTGGAAGCATTAGCAAATAAATAGGAGTTCCACTGATATACTTCCGTGAATGTTATATGAGGTTAAATGTTAGGTAGGCGGCCGGTCGTAAAAGTTTCAATTTTATTTTTACTTGGACCACAATTTGGGGGCTTTACAGCCGCGAATGCAACACTGAATAACCACATAGAGAGGCTTTATCAGGAACTAATAATAAGGATGTATTATCCGACTAGCAAAGTGCGAAGGGATGTTTTGTTAAGTGACGTGAGTGAGTGGTATTTCTTATCTTTAGTTAGTGGATTAGTTCCCCCCATTTCGGGACTTTCTTTCAATCTTACGTGAAGATAACGTTAGATTCAATTAATTGAATTACACCCTTTCCTCTAAATAAGCAAATATAAAGTCTACTTACTCTCAATTGTGCATTTCTTTACATCATCTCATGAGATTTTACCTGTTTTCAAACGTCTGCCGCAAAATTGAGGAGTTACGCGACAGGGATGGATAGCGAAGGAGGGGAGGCCTAGCAGTGAGACCATACGGTAGTTAAAAAATGAAAATGGTTTTTATAAAGACAGTACGAGTTACTATAAACAAGCGTAGATGCTTGTTTATTCCCAGGAAAGCCTTATTATTATGCTAACGACTATAAATAACATCGAAGACAAAGGATTATTTAGTAAACTAGATAGATATTGCCCGGGGCTTCGCTCCTGTGGGAATTTTGAGATAAAATATGGCCTATATATATAATCTTGGATTATGTAAGGTACATCTAATTGTGAAGAAGTTTTTGAAATCGGTTCGGTAGTTTCGAACATATAAAAACTTCAAACATACGAGTACAAACTCACGAACGCTTACCTCTTTGTAAGAGAGCGAATCGGCTTGTTTTTCGCTAAAATATATTGGTCAGCACAGATGCTTGTGATCGGGTGATCGATCAATATTGTAAAATGCAAAATCACGTTGTATTTAGTCTGTATTTGTATACCCGTGCTTGTTATTATTGGAAAAAAAAATTTAATTAAATTTCTGGGTAAAGCAAAGTAATATTGCGATTTTTGTATAATATGTTATTATATATTTTATACTAGCCGTGGGAATTTCGGGATAAAAAGTACCCCCTATGTCTTATTCCAGGTTATATTCTACCCGTGTATCAAAACAATCAGTCCAGTAGATTTTGCGTGAAAGAGTAACAAACATATATACATACATGAATACACATCAAACATCCTCACAAACTTTGGCATTTATAATATTAGTAGTATTATCCTTACATATTATAAAAAGAAGTCGCGTCTGTATGAACGCGTTAAACTAAAAAACGGACGGATTTTTATACGGTTTTCACCAATAGATAGATTCCTAAGGAAGGTTTAGTTGTATGAATATGGTTTTACCCGAGCGAAGTCGGGAAGGGCCGCTAATATGTAAATAAAACTCTGCTATAAATGACTGACAAACATTTACCGAACGAAGAAAATTGAAATTTGATATATAGTTAAAAAATAGTTATTGGAAATATTGAATTTTATTTGCATAATTATTAATATCATAATCGATTGTACACATTTTATGGATCAGATAACAGAGAGAACAAGAAATGGTGTCGTACAGGGAGGCCAAAACGATGGCTGAAGACAGAGAGAGATGGAAATAACTCCAATCACCATCAACATGAACGTTGAATTAATGAAACCAATATTTGAAGTGAATGGGATACGAAATTATCAATAACACCATTATCCAAAATTAACCCTAATATCGCACCTCTAATGAAAATAACACACGTTTTCGGCCTCCATTACTTATCCGTGGATGAATCGAATCAGATAAATGTTCCATTATTGTGTGTGTGTACAAAACATATATTTTTCGAGAGCCGGGCGATTTATCAATTGTGTGGACGTAGCCTAACTGTCATGTTCTGGTAATATCAGTATTTCTCGCCGAAATGAAATATTTCTATTATATACTTCTGGTCCGACTTCGCGCGAGGGAATTTATGTGTGTAAACCTTCGGGAATAAATTATCTATCAATGAAAACAGCATCTAAATCCGTTGCGTGGTTTAAAAGAAAAAAGCTTATTATACTAGCGGTCCGTTCCGGCTTCGCTCGGATATAAACATATTAAATTATACACCTAAACCTCCTTCCTCAGGAACCACACATCTATTGGTGAAAACCGCATGAAAATCCGTGCTTTAGTTTTTGACTTTGGCAGAGGATTATGTTTTGTAATATGGATAGAGATTTTGTTGATTTTGTGCACTGCTGTGGTCGTAGCACAACACATAACCGGCAGAATTTAGTATTATAGGATCACTGGAGAAGACTGAACTGAAGAAGAAGCATATTGTCTTCTTCTTGGGGTCAGCACAGTGTGTGAGTTCCTTATCAAGTCTTATCTTTATAAGTTACTAAATGTTGCCCGGGGCTTCGCTCCCGTGGAGATTTTGAGATAAAATATAGCCTATATCTTGGATATGTACCTTTCAAATGGTGAAAGAATTTTTGAAATCGGTTCGGTACTTTCGAATATTACCCGCCTCAAACATACAAACTCATAAACGCTTATCTTTTTAGGCTACTTAATCTGTGTGATTTTGCCATATTATTCTATTTTATTATATTATCTCTGATCATGCAGATTTTGCATGATGCATTACATGTAAAAACCCGTATTTATCGAGATCCGGTTGATTTATCAATCGTGTGGACGGTGCCCAACAGTCATATCCGGATAATGTCCGTAATTCCTGCCGGAACTGCGTCCGTTCTAAATATTTATGTTTTGTACATTTTCATCCGGCTTTGTTAAAAGGGGTTCGCATTTTGGTTGCCATTTTAAGGTTCCGTACATCGATAGGAAAAAATTGTAAACTTATTAGATCGCTTCCGTCTCTGTCTGTTTAATTTTCTTTTGGTTTTGTAAAAAGGAGGTTTGAATTTTGGTTACATTTTTAGGATGCTGAATATTATTTTTTTTTTACCTGCGCGCCGCTGACTTTTAGACAAAATGTTCGTAGCAAAATGGAGTATTTCGTTTTTCTGCGTACATTAAGTTAACGTTAAAGTTAAGGTTAACTGGTGCAACCCGCCCATAATATTCTGATAGTCACTTATACCAATGTAAAATGCACTGTAATATGCGACCTTGACTTATACTATGTAGTGAAGTTGACTCGTGAGTGTTTTTACAATGGGAGAGTTTTTTTTTAATACAATTTTTTTTTACCTAATTCTCTTACCATATTTTAACGTCTTTTCGTCTCGTCTTTCGTCTCTAAATTGTTACGGTTTACAGAACTTATGAATCACCAGATTAACATGTAACGTTTCCACGAGCATTCTAAATCTTATGAAGAACAGTCGCTTACAAGATATTTATGTGCACCTGTAATAAAAATGAGGATTTGAACCGTTCCAACTTCCCTCCATTAGGTTACGTTTGCGTCTAACTTCAGATAAGTTTGGTCTATCATATACACCAAATTACAGCGTTTTTTTGTGCCCCACTGTTAAGTAAAAGCCTCCTCGTTCTGTTTCTATCCACTAATATCTCTATCGTGAGGTTCCCTTGAATTAAGCTTGAGCTACGCGATGGCTGACCCATGCATCAACGGGTGCAGTCATATAGTAAGCTGGTCAGCTCGTATCTATATTTTTCTTATCAGCACTCGGATCACAATCATAACATGTTTTTGTATATTACAACTATATTAATTCACTATTTACTTTACGTATTTTATTATACTACTAACAGCCCGTCCCGGCTTCGCTCGCATAAAAACTCAATAAATTAACCTTCCTCAGGAATCACACTATCTATTGGTGAAAACCGCATGAAAATCCATGCAGTAGTTTTTGTGTTTATCGCGAACAGACAGACAGACGCGGCAGAGGATTTTGTTTTATAATATGTAAGTATAAGGATAAGGAAAAATTTGTAGGAAATAATAATTGTAACATACAAAAGAGGAATATTTATCCCTTATATTGTTTTGTCATATATCAATTCGTGCGAGCGAAGCCGCGGGCACCAGCTAGTACTAATCCTGATGGTGGTCGATGAAAACTCCATACATCAGTCAGATTGGTGTACAAACTCATGCGACACGAGTAGGATTCGAACCTGGGACCTTTCGATCCACAGGCGGACGTCTTAACCATTACACCACCACCGCTTCCAAGTACTGTATATACTATGTATGTACGAGGATGCAAATCGCAATCCTATATATAATTCCGTTTGTTCCCGGAATCCGGTACGCATTTACATTCAGCGAAGCCCTGGCTAATTCCTCACGGCATTAAGAAAGTGTTTGGAAACAATAGAGTCGGGGATGGCGAACGCGTGACTCTATTAAGTCCAGGATATTGTTAATTGGTACGGGTGATGCTCGTGTTTGTTTATATCACTTTAAAAAAAGTGTTCTAAAATCTATTATCCATGTTACATTATGAGGCCGCGAAGCCCAGGATAAAAAACAAACCTTACAATTACAAACTAATTATAAGAACAATCTTTGTTTCTATGTATTCCTACTAGCTGCGCCCCGGGGCTTCGCTCCCGTGGGAATTTCGGGATAAAAAGTACCCTGTGTGTTATTCCAAATTGTATTTTACCCGTGTACCAAATTTCATAACAATCGGTCTAGTAGATTTTGCGTGAAAGAGCAACAAACATTCATACATCCTCACAAACTTTCTCATTAGGATTGGTATAGAAATAGATTTAACTAGCTGCGACCCGGGGCTTTGCTCCCGTAAGAATTTCGGGATAAAAAGTACCCTTTGTTCCAAATTATATTCTACCCGCGTACCAAATTTCATAACAATCGGTCCAGTTGATTTTGCGTGAAACAGTATATACACACAAACATCCTCACAAAAATTCTCAATTATAAAAATAGCATAAATATTAGTAGAAAGCAGGTCTTTTACAAGTGTACAGACACTAGTTTATTACATGTTATAATGAGATCGATGCAGTGTGAACAGAGGTAGGCCCGCCCAGGTGCATCCGCTCAGGTGTCGAGATTGTGAGGATATTGCATTCGGGCCACGTCTCTGTAAAATGAGATATGAACTTGTTGACCGCCATCTTTGAATCTGATGTAGACATCCCATATTCCGCGTGTTGTTCCGCCCTTAAATAGGACCACTCTGGTAGACTCAGCTCAGTCAGATGACGGACAATAGCATTCCCAAAGAGGGTTGACGTCAAACAGGCGGTAACCTGTTGTTCGCGAATTACCTTAAGATTTTGAATACATTACGTACATATTACCATTAGCCTGTCTTTCACCTATAGACCATAAAATCTTTTATGTAATTCTTTATACTAAAGCCCTAGGCTTCGGAGTGTCACAGCCCCGAACGCAACGGATAACATAATCGGTGCATGTGAGAAATCAGATTTCAGAGGGGTTTGTGCGGGTTAGCATTTCACTTCACACCGTCGATTCGATTCGAAGTGAGACGCAGCGAAACAATGACATTGCAGTGTGGTTGTCGTTGCGTCACAATGGCGCAATGTGATTGGCTCACATTTCGATTCGATGATGAGAAGTGAATTGCTAAGCCGCACTTTGCTCACAGATTTTATTGCAAGTCACAAGTTATATAGGTCGGCTTTCACAAAATCTAATACCACAATTCTAATTTCACAATTCTTTTGGAATGTTCACTAATTCTCAAGCATAATTTCATAGAAATTCAACAAGTGGGCCCTCAGACCACGCGCACATCGGTTATATACATAAGGTGATAGTACAAGTGACACCATACACAGTACAGCAGTACAGTCTTCTTCATAGTCGTATTCTTCATTGCTGAGGGTCGTGGTCATTACATGGAATTAAACACACGTAACAACTTTCTTGGCATTGGTAATGGAGTGGTTTGCCATTGCCTTCTCCATTTCACACACAAGTTAATAATCAACCAGTGTGCAGGTTTCCTCACGATGTTTTCCTTCACCGGAAGCAAGTGGTGGTCGATGAAAACTACTATATATAGTCAGATTGGTATACAAACTCATGTGGCACGAGTAGGATTCGAACCTGGGACCTTTCGATCCACAGGCGGGCGTCCTAATCATTACACCACCACCGCTTCAGTACAGGGTATATAACAATCAAAAATTTTAGCGTCTATTAGTACTAATAATTCAAACTTGTTCAGAAGTACCATTATGGCTTCCTCCAAAAGTTTAATTCGTTAAAAGTTATTCAGCTGAATTCGGATCCGTAATGCGATGAAATCCTCTCTGAAAACCGACTCAAAGCCACCTTTCCATTCCAAAATTTATATCTCTATCATAGTTTAGCTTCGTTATGGCTGATCCGTGTGTCAACTCGAATAGGTGCTGCCAGGGGAACTGGTCAGTTAGATTTTCATATATTTATTGATCACACAGCACACGATTTGTACAACGAGCATAAATGTTTTTTATACTTTTTCGCCATGTACTCTGTGTACATACATTTGTTATACTATTTGAAAAAAAAAAAAAAAACAATGGTAAGGTTTTTTCTTTCGGCATTTGTTCTTAGCAATCGTCTCGAAATGCTAGTAGTTTGTAGATTTTTAAGAAAAACACAAGTATTTATACAATATAAATGCGAAATATATCATAAATGAGAAAGTCTTTATGTCTGTCTGGTCCGCTTTCACGGCTAAACCGCTGGGCCAATTTTGATGTAATTTGATATGCATGTCAAAGACGTTCAAATATAGGCAACTTTTTTTTTCCAAAAATTAACCCCTAAATAAATAAATACATTAGGACAAATCACACAGATTGAGCTAGCCCCAAAGTAAGTTCGAGACTTGTGTTATGGCACACTAACTCAACGATACCATATTCTATAACATATACATATGTAGATAAACATCCAAGACCCGGGCCAATCAGAAAAAGATCATTTTCCATCATGACCGGGGACCAGGGATCGAACCCGGGACCTCTCGGTTCAGAGGCGAGCACTTTACCACTGCGCCACCGAGGTCGTCAATGACTTAATCGTAAATGACTATTATGGGGGGTGAAAGTTTTTTTAGAAAATCGTCTGTTCCGCTTTTGCAGATAAATTCACGCGGGCGAATCCGCGGGCAAGAGCTAGTTTCTGAATAAATGTTTTGACTTGTGACTTAAAGAGTATAAAAAAAAAAAACTTTCATGAACGGAGTCCCGGGGCGCAGCCAATTATCACAATAATTTATCGCTCCAAAATATAAAGTTAACCTTTCTCACATCAAAGACCCGTACCCGGAAAAAACACCATCGACAAGAAACAAGAAAATTCGCGTAAGTTAAAAATTAGATTCGTAATCCGGCCCGCGCAGGTCGTAACCCGAACAAAGGATACAACCGTCATCCATCCAGAGGATTCTGAATAATTAATCCCTGGATTTCCAGGAGAAAAATATGACAGAGCCGCGACCTTCATTATGGAAGTGTTACGGTTTTTGACGAAGATATCAGATAAGAAAGACGGACGTGAAAACATTTCTGAAGGTGAAAGCCGAAAAGGAATGAATCATGTCTTCTCTTTCTAGTCTTTCGAGAGAGAATTTCGCCACGTCAATAGCTCTCTGTCATCTAGCCGCTATCTTGAGTTCACCCGAAGCCACAAGCGTAGGAGCCCAGGGTCCTGTTTCTTACTTCTTCTTCTCCACATCGCACGTTCTTCGATATTCTTGTTAATTGTCAAGCAATCATCATTAAAGTCCTATCCTACTTATATTATAAATGCGAAAGTTTGTGGGGATGTATGTGTGTATGTTTGTTACATTTTCACGCAAAATCTACTGGACGGATTGTTATGAAATTTGGTACACGGGTGGAATATAACCTGGAATAACACATAGGGTACTTTTTATTCCGAAGTTCCCGGGCATAGCTAGTATTATATAATTTAAAAAGTATATTTTCTGTCTTGATTTGTAGCCCTTTGTCGCGGTAACCACTGTCCTTAATCCCGATAATACTGAGTTCATTGACGACGTAGTTCATTGAAGGCCCTTCGAAACCCTTAGGTTGTAACCAAAATGGCGACCGCATCCAGCCCTTTTGATTGCAGAATTAAACAGACAACCGTTTAAACATCACCGAATGTTAGATTTCTTTTGTATCCATTGATTCGTCCCTGCTTTCTATTTATAAGAAGTCGATATAGCCTCTGGGCTTATGTTAGCATGAGAAAGGGTTGGTCACCATTTATAAACAAACTATTTAAATAGAAAATATTTATTTGTGGTTGTTTCTCTTGAAAAAGTCGAAAAAAAGAAATGAAATATGGAAATATACACAATTACGCAAAAACATCATTTCATGATATATTTCTCAAAGTTTCAATGAGTCGTGTCGTGTGAAAGTATTTGTATAAAATCTTGAAAACTCGCGAAATTCCTATTGAAGTGAACTCGCGGGGCGAGCAACGCAGGTTCCAAAGGGTTAGCACCTTCTAACCGCTTCAATTATGCCCGGTTTAATTTGAAAACGACCACATTTTTAACCCCAAATTTAAATTACCCGCGGGGCTTGCCCACGGGAAAACAGATTGTAAAAATTATCACAGGGCTGGAATTAAATAATTTATTTAATTCACTAGCTCTCGCCTCTGGCTCCTCCGTGGGAATTTACGGAAATTTCTTTAAGAAACACACCGAGATTAATGTTACAAAAAGAAAATAAATTTTGTGTTCTAGAAAGTTTCATAAAATGTCTAAAACATGTGAGATACAAAAGCGTGGTGAAAATTTGACTACATATTTATTTTCTTCGAGGTATGTATTTAATATTATAAAGTATAATATATTTACAACACTACAACAAAACAAAAAAATATTTAAAACTATATGTAGTTATGTTATATTCACTTCCTCCCCGCTACTGTAATAAGTCATAGCGCTGCGAGCGAGCGCTCAGTTGTTTACGAGACGGCGAGGCGCACGGACGTTGAGAGCGATTGAGACAGATGTATTATTTTAATACTATTATATAGTCACAGGACTCTAGTCATATTTTAGAAGCTATAATATATTTATTTACTAACTGCGCCCGCAACATCGTTTGCGTGCGCGGTTCAAAATGTTTTTAACTTGTAATGTCTTTTTTTTTTTATAAAGTTCTTGTAATAAGTAATTTATTTTCTTTTTATAACTAATTGCAATCGAATTTAATTTTACTTTCTCAGCAAAATGAATCTTTACTAAAATACAGATGTTGAAAAATCTCACGTTACTTTGTGGTTCGATTGGTGGATTAATTTTATTGGAAGGGTTATTTTAAAATCACCTCACGTAAGTTATGTTGCGCCCCTAACAAACTGAAAACTAGCTAAAATTTCCTCAAGGAAGTAACTGGATAATAACCACTCTATATATCCCAATATTAATGTAGCTGATATACTATCAGGCGGATATTGGAAAAGTCATCAACAGCGAACTTGGCGCCAAACTGTAAATTACCAAATTCTCTCCAAACTGTGGAAAGTTCCCGAAATTGATCTTAATAATCTAGTTTCCAATAAAATATCTACATTAATTTGACTGTTTATTAGAATTCGTTTTAATTGGGAGGTCAATGAACTTATTTCTCTGCCTTTAAAATTAACTCTTTTCGGTTGGAACTTTACGAGTGTTTTCTTCAAATTATAAAAATAAACCCCGAAGTTGCTGGCATCCTCTCATCTGCTACAAAAGAGCTGAAAGTTTCCAAACACCTGAACGCATATTTTCCAAACATAGCTAAGAACACTTTCGATTAAATTCTAAATGAATTTAAAAAAAAAACTAGATTAAAATCGGTTTAGTCGTTTGGCTGCTACGATGCCACAACAGGAATTCCGATACACAGACGTTAGACGTTAAACTTATCCCCTCCTTCTGTTCTCGGGGGTTAAGAAGAGAAAAAAAAGTTCGTATCCTACTCGTACCATTTGATAGCAATTGGACTTGTGTATAGTTTTCATATATATTTGTGAGAATGTATGTATAAATCGATTTTAAATTAATTAACTTGTTACAAATTAAAACTTAAAAAAACATTAGCAAGTTTTCCTATAAATTCCCACGAGTCTGTATTCTGTTTTGAAGATTGATAAACATCAGTTTTTTAACAGATTTATGATCCACACTTTTTACTTAGCAATTTGTTGTATACGTTATCAAGTGCAGGCCAGTCCCTGTAGATATTCTATAGAGCTTTGTCTATATTTTAACAAGATTAGTGCCTCGCCATCACATCAAGTGACAAGCTGAAGCGGATAGTGAACACTCTTATGCCGATACTATCAGCGAAATCGGACTGATGCCGACACTATTTCATGTACCACTTTATACATGTATCAAGGTTTTTTTATTATCGCTATCGCCTTTTACACAAACCAATCTTCGCACTCTCGGCAATTTGTTTCCAATCCAACTTGATAAGGCGGTTCCCTAGAGCATAACTCGTATCTTCACACGTGGGTATGAACTCGACGTTTTTACCAATTTCTCGATATAAACTATGAGTCTACGTGAATCTGAAAGCAGAATTTACGCAAAAAAAAATTCAGCTACTTTTGAGATCGTATTTTCGAAAAAAGCATTTTTTTTAAATATATAAACACACACACATTTTTATGACTGCACTTGACTATCAGACTTTTTGACCAAATCCTACGGGAATCAAGTACATTTGGGATAAAAAGTACCCTATGTGTGGTACTTTTTCATCCCGAATGTCCTTGATTCCCTAGGCGCTACTGTGCATAAAAATGTATGTTTTTTTTTTTTTAATAATTACCCTGGTAACACCGCTGTGAAGTTAGTAATAACATAAATCTTAAATGGCAATGGAACAATATAACATATGAAACACTACAATCGAACTCAGAAGGCGACGCACGAACATTGCGTTCTTTGTATGTGAGCTTTTATTTACCGCAATGAAAAATCAGCAATGTATACCGAATACGTCTAAGTTTATTCCTGTTCCGCGATAGTGTGGAGCCGGCATAAGATTTATTAACAAAGTTACATCAGATGTGGTTCCACATTGTCAAGTATGACTTGTGGCCTTTAATATGAATTTATATCAGAGCTTTATTATTACAAACACTCGGATTACAAGAATACCTTCTCCACATTAAAGATTTAGTTATCAGATTTCGAGTTTCAAAAGCAATTTCGTTAATTTGAAAATAAATTACTTATTAATTTCAATCTAATTAATTGTTATAGTAGATTTGTTAATTTTCAACCTCTTCACGCTTTATGTACTCGAAAATTTTCAAACTTTTGAAATTTCGCATAGATTTTATATTACATAGAAGGAGAAAGAACATTTCATCTCGGAAAAAAATACTGATATGAAATAAAAATTCAAACGGGCACGCGGCTGGTTAAACCTTATAAAAACTAGCCGCGCTCCGGGGCTTCGCTCCCGTGGGAATTTCGGGATAAAAAGTACCCTATGTGTCAGTCCAGGTTATACTCTACGTGTGTAACAAATTTCATAACAATCCACCGAGTACATTTCGCGTAAAAGAAACATAGTATAGTAGAAAAAAATATTTTGTTTTTTGTTAATTCAAAGTATCAGTTACCTCTATACCAAATTTCATAAAAATTGGCCCAGCCATTTTAGCGTGAAGAAGTAACAAACATAATTACAAACTTTCGCCTTTATAATATGAGTTGGTAAGTGGGATGGGATACGTCTGTGTATTCCCATTAATGTTAAATGTACTTAAATATGAAATAATAAACTATGTCATAGACGTTTTTAACCGCCGACGCAAAAAGAGGGGTGTTTTAAGTTTGACCGGTGCGTGTGTCTGTGTACGTGACACCGTAACTCAACAACGGGTGAACCGATTTGGACGCGGTTTTTTTTATTTGATAGCAAATTTTTGTGCGTTAGTTCTTAGATATTATTTATCAAAATAGGTTCAGCCGTTCAAAAGTTGTAGCGATATGAATATTGAAAGTCGGTTTTTTTTAAATTTGTCTAACAAATAAACTTATCTAATCATAAGTTGTTTTATTACGAGCCGGCGCGAGTTGTTTTATCTCACGCCCAACTTCTATTAATCGTATCCCCAACAGTTCCAATATCATCGGTTTTGCGAAGTAATCAACCAAATAGAGTTGTTCCAACTTCGTCAACATAATTTTATTAGAGAAATATAGCTTCTATCTTCTTCCCGTGCCTTTGTCCGCGTTTTTTCCACCTCCCATTATAGTCATTTTGGGGATGATACTGTTTGAACGGAGATCCGTAGTTACTTACCCCCGTTTAAACATTAAGTTACGTGCATACCGAATTTCATCAAAATCGGTCCAGCGGTTTATGATATGGACGTTTATACGGTAATAGTGGCTCGAAAGTTACGGTAATAGTGGCGAATTTGTAATGAATTTTGATAGCTGTGGAATGTACTAACGGAAGCGATCAATTAAAACAATTAAACAGGTCACGTACAATTTAGAGATCGTACACACGTAATTGCGTGTTATGAAACGCATGACGCGTGGGGATACTTATTAATTTTTTCTGCACATCAAGTTACCCTGCATGGGCCTCTATGGCGCGGTAATAGCGGCGATTTTGCAATGAATTTGGGTAGGTTAATGTGATGTTTACTGTACATACCACTGAAAGGACTTTATTTTGAATGCGACAACGGTTAATTTTATTCATACTAACGTGAGAAATATATCATAACTAGCGGCCCGCCCCTGGCTTCGTTCGGGCGAAACCATAATAAAAATTTTACACCTAAACCTTCCTCTTGAATCACTCTGTCTATTAAAAAAACCCGCATCAAAATTTATTTCAAAGATCTAATATACATAGACCATGGTCACTGACTGAGGATCAAAAGCGCAGACTCAAGGTCTGTCTACGGGCATACTAAGTGTTCGCAGAATTGATAGGGTGAGAAACAAAGATTTACCCGCCAAAACCCGGATCATTGACGTGAGCGCCAAGACAGCAAGGCCCAAGTGGAATTGGGCGGGGCATGTTTGCCGAATGCCGCTAGGGAGATGGGCACAGATCACCACATGTTGGGTTCCCGAAGGGCGCAGGCGTCGAGGTAGACCACGAACTAGATGGCGGGATGATTTAGGACAGGTATCGTCGTGGTTGGCAAGAAATGGGTCAGGATAGAGACCTTTAGAAGGCAGAAGGGGAGGCCTTTGCCCAGCAGTGGGACACAAAATACAGGATATTAAAAAAAAGCATACATAGGGACAGACGAACAGCGGTAAGGGACTTTTTATACTATGGAGTGAATAAAAGTTTAAAACACAAACACATTGGCCTAACCGTCACTGATTCTCACTCGTCTTGAGAATGGTCTTCTAATGCCGGCTCCACACTGTATACATTGCTGGTTTTTCATTGCGGTAAATAAAAGCACTCATACTAATTACGCAATGTTCACGCATTCGCATCGGCATGTGTCTGAGTTCGGTGCTAATGTGGATCTGGCATAAAATATCTAAAATATGGTTGACGCCCTTGTTGACGTTTGAATACCTAGTAATGACTTATTATATTTATTCTGTAAACGAGTTTATTTGGTGGATAAATTTAAAAAAAACCCGACTTTCAATATTCATTTCGCTACAACTTTTGAACTGATTTTCATGAAACATGGCTAAGAACACTCGGGATAAAATTATCTATAACACATAAAAAAGTAAACGAAAATTGGTTCATCAGACAGATACACAGACACGTTAAACACGAGGGGTGTTCTCTGTTTGTGTAATCTGTGTTTTTGCGTCGGGGGTTAAAAAGTAGAACAATTCGGAAGTTAAACCGTTTGGATAAAGTACACTAATCAAGAAATCAGACAGATTTTAATATCTCTCGTAAATAATATCTCAATCAATCCTTATATCATAAATGCGAAAGTGAGTTTGTTTGTTACTTTTCGCGCTCTATCTTTCTCAACAGATCTTCTTGAAATTTTCCATACATGTCGTTTGAAGTATGGAGAAGGACGTAGGATACCTTTCATCTCGAAAAATTAACGCAGGCGATGTCGCGGGCAAAAGCTAATCTGTAATAAATAGTCAACAAACTTCGTCAAATATATTTTCAGACTAGATTTTTTTTGTGTTTCAGATACAAGAAACCGAGTAAAATCGCCTTGGCTGCAAGCTAATGCACAAATTTATTTCTATGGTAAGATATAAAGACATCTTTATTTGATATGTAACATCACCTCACATCATGCCACTGTCGCTTACACCTCGTTCCCACGAGCGTTAATAATAACGCGCGTCAAAAATACGTTGGAAGTCGAGAGCTTTTTTACCGCCCGTGCGAACGAGGGTAAGGGTTACCTGGTTGACAAAGCTCGAAAGTTACGGTAACCATAAGGTTACCGGATAATAATATCCGGCTCATTGATTGGAATTGAGATTACACAATGATGTTTATTTTCATTTACTCATTACCAAACTAGCGGCTCGCTCCGGCTTCGATCGGGTAAAACCATAATAAAAAGTCACCTAAGTCACTCCTCAAGGTTTCGTCAATCTCTGTGCCAAATTTCTTTAAAATCGACCTAGTAGTTTTCGACTTTATTCATTACAAACAAAAATACAAATCTTTCCTCTTTATAATATTAGTACGGATCAGAAATATACGAATCCGTGCACTGTTAGTATTTTTTATGGATAAATTTATGTAAATGTAAAATCAGTGTTTATCACACACAACTGTCTAAGTGGTGATGGTATGGTCTGAGGGACACAATGGACCCATATCGTCGTGCTCGACCGAGAAATGTTGGACTGTTGTGTGGTCCAAGCCACAAGAATAGAACTGCTCGAGTCATCTAGATTTATTAATTAATTCTTTATATATTATATATATTAGGACAAATCACACAGATTGAGCTAGCCCCAAAGTAAGTTCGAAACTTGTGTTTTGGGATGCTAACTCAACGATTCTATGTTTTATAACAAATACATATATAGATAAATATCCAAGACCCGAGTCAATCAGAAAAAGATCATTTTCCATCATGACCCGACCGGGGATCGAACCCGGGACGTCTCGGTTCAGTGGCATGAACTTTACCACTGCGCCACCGAGGTCGTCTTTCTTATATTTCTTGTTTTCTTTAATAAATAAAATTGATTAAATCTTTTCACGTGTCTTCCTTTCGTCGCGCTTTTATTGATTTGTATTTTTTTTTAATAAAAAAAATATTCAAACATAAAGTAACCCACGTGTTTCTGTCCATCTTTTAAGCTATATAATGCATTTTGATGCGCTTTCATTATAATTATTTCCAAAATCGTCTGTAAAAATGCAACATAGCTCAAAAATCGGAAAATCAAATATCTTTTTACCAAGGCAGTGGATGATTGTATTAAACACAAGCCACTATAAATACATAAATAGACAATACTCAACGGCTCACGCTGAGCACGAAACTTGTATACACATACAGCTAGATGCTTTAGAATCTATGTATGTATGTATCACAAATTATATGTATCTTCCGAAGCACTTACGAGTTATTTGGTTTTAAAAACTGAAAAATCAAATCGAAACGCTTCACGTTTTTGACTTGAAGCAGTTCAAAGAAAGGTTCAAACATACGCAATCGTGTGTAAAATTGGCAATTGTCTTATTATACATAAGAGATTACATTCAGAAAATAAATTACGACTGTTTTTATATCACCAAAGTCTAAGCATTTCAAATCAGGCACTTTTTCACGTATTTTTTCTTTAACATGCATACATTAAATAGCTCAAGTCTGTACACAGCTTTATTTATACACTTTTTTTGCCTATTGATGTGTCCCACTGTTGGGCAAATGCCTCCCCTTCCTTTTTCTACAAATCTCTGTCGAGACAGCCTGTTGCCTTCGCAGGAACCCTACAATATCCTCCCGTCTTTTCTTTCACGGTCTCCCTCTGCGCCTACGCCTTTCTGGCAACGATAATAGCCAGCCAGTCACTTTACAGACTAATATACGTATCTAATAGATACATATATACACTAATGCTCATTACAAGATTTTATGTAACTCGCCCTGTTGGTATGGGTCAAATCTAGAAAATTAATTTGGACAAAACTCATTTGCTCCGTTTCTTGTGCTTATATACTATTATTACAAAGAGGTAAGGGTTTGTGAGTTTGTATGTTTGAGGCCGGTAATCTCCGACACTACCGAACCGATTTCAAAAATTCTTTCCACCATTAGAAAGGTACATTATCCAAGATTGCTATATGCTATATTTTGTCTCAAAATTCCCACGGCAGCGTAGCCCCGGGCAGTTAGTAGTTATTCTAAATTTTATACCACCGATGTATTACAAAAGTGATAAGTGCTGAAATGCAACCAATTACAAACTCCTACACCGATATGGATCGTTAGCGAGTTGTTATTTGTCTGTTAACATATCGTAACACTTCATGAAATTGGTGATAATTTGTGAATCAGTTTAAATATGAATGGAAAGTGCGGTGAATTGTCGAAACGTGTGTATTGGTAACCATTATTGGTTTATGCAGTGTCCGTGACATGTCCTTTTTGCTCCAAAATATTAACAGCTAATATAGTAAGCCATAGGAAGACACATCATCGACGCCTTAATTAGAGGAGCAGTCACAATGGCTTAAACGGACGGGGTATAATATATTTTATATGTACCATTTCATCTACTTTAACAATTAACCAAAATCAGTATATTAAATACAGGACCGTCACATAAAAATCCGTTTAGTGGTATTAAGATTGCAATAAAAGCACGAATATTTTCAAGTTCATATAAATATATTCACCCATCATCAAGGTTTAAATTAAACTCGCGTTAAAAATGCGTTCGAGAATATCATCTCCGACAAATTTGATTTTAAAAAATGTCACAAAATAAATAACAAATGGACACTCAACGACCCACTTTAAGCACACTAAATGAGAAATGTACACAACACACACAGAACCACAACAGACTCTGTAATCAATTTTCAATATTTACCCGCGCTAGGAATAGAACTCAGGACCTCCAGATAGCGGACGGTCATGGTGATCACTACGCCACAGAGGTCGTCATCCAGATAGATTGAATGTCGAGTCCCTTTGGCTATAGCGATAAATATGCGCCTACGGGAATGCGTACAGTCAACAGCACATCAAGTTACCCAGCACGAACCTCTCTGGCACGGTAATAACGGCGAGTTTGTAATTAATTTGTCTAGGTCGATGTACAAGGGGTTAGTAACACAATGATTTACCCCAAAAGTAGGTCAACATCACAAAGCAACATTACACGTTTCCGATCTATTAGTCCACTAAACAAGCAAACAGACCAGTTATTATCATTAACTTAATGGTCAATAAGCAGTAATTAACCGTCTATAGACCTCAATGTGCCAATTACGCCATTATAACCCTTACTGCTTGGTATTACGGCTGGCAATTTGGGAGCTTAAGGACTCTTAACATTCTATGGGCGTCTTGAAACTGTTTTTTAAGAGCTAATTATAATAAACAAGTATTTAACATTAACATTTTTGTTTTCAACTTTTATTGACTAATAAGACAGAAAAAATGGATCAAAAAGAGCTTTTGTTTTTTAGACTAAAGATTTCGTAGAAATTTTATTTAATTTTTTTTTTAATTTCATTTTCATTACAGAACTTTTATGGTCGCTTAAGCTTCATACATAAGCCCTCTCGTAAGCGCTCCTATCGAAGCTTTATGTCGATGTTTACATATTAAATTCGCTTTTTGACTTGCAATGTATGACACTTTGTTCGGGTGGAATCTTGCAACTCAATTTTGAAGCAGATATCTTCTATCTATTGAGGTTTTTTATATATATATATGCAGTTAGAATGATAATAGAACTTGGGAATGATCGAACCTAATATCATATCCTGGAACACAGGCCTCACTTATCTAATTATATTTCTTTTAATTACCAATTAACGGGTGCCGCTCGTAGGCTTTTCAATTTTAAAATAAATATAAAATAAAAATGTTTGTCAGGTAAACTCCTTTAAGCAGTTTGTGCTTGTGCCAGGAGCGATGCTCTGCTCTTTCAACTGTTTACCAAATAAATTTTATAATCACAATTTTTTTTAACAAACAAAAAAGAACAAAAAAATGTTAAATAAATTTGCAATCAGATTGCAGATCTCGTTCATAAGGGAGATACTAAGGGCACACGTAAATTGCGAGTGTGTATGAAAAGAGTGATGATTATAGTAGAACTAGAGAGGAGGACAACTGAGGTTTGTCAGGAACGTGACAAGTGGAAATTCCTAATCTACGTGATTGGTTATAAAACCCTCACAAATTGAATTCGAACCTGGGACCTTTCGATCAAAGGCCCACAGGTCTTAATCACTGGACAACCACCGCTTCTATAGGTGTGTAATTTTGAAAACCCACAGAAATTCACGGTTTTGTTGCGAAATCGCAATTCCTGACCAGTCGCCGATTCGCCGCCAGGTGTGATTTTATGGCCATTCCAAAGAATTGCCAGCAATTGTTCTGCAGCGAAGTGGCAGATCGTAAACGCGAGGAATCTCACGATTCCCTCGTCGTATTCTGATATAAAGGATTGTGATCCAGTGTATAGTTTTCTATAGACCACTAACCTGCTTTCTGTGAAGGATAACTCTATTTGACGTTTTAACAGCTAGTGTGTGAAATAGAGGGGAAAATGGTCTTCTAAAGTCTTCAAACTACTTCATTAATATTCATCAATCTGTGTGTTCCTATACATATATATATATATTATCCAGAAAAAATAGAATAAAATAAACATTTAAGGGGGCTATAAAACATAAAACAAGTGTATTTTTTTGCTGTTTTGTTAGAATGGTACGGAACCCTTCGGGCGCGTGACCGACTCGCACTTGGCCAGTTTTATTTACTTCTAATACCCGTGAAGCTGTGTTGCCCACCAGTTAATTTTTACTGAGAAAAATCGGGCAAAGGTTTGAAATTTATACACTCAATGGAATGGCTGGAAAAGTATGTAAAAAGCCATTGAAATGTACTCGTATTATTTCTAAGAAGAATTATTTTTTCTGTATAAGATTCCTTTGAAAAATCAATTTCCAATTTCAAAGAAAATTGGTGAACTCTAGCTGAAAATTTGCTATATAATTATATTGTTTTATAAGTATTTTGTAGTTGATTGAAATTGCACGTTTTAAATAATTTTCATACCTTTGGACTCCTGGAAATTATCTCTAGGTACGCCCATTTTATTAATCAAACATGTATTAACTTTTTTCATGATCATAATCATCAGCCATTTTAATGTCCCCATTGCTGGGACACTGGCCTTCCACTTCCACTCACTGGCCATATGGAGTTTGGGCCAAGACCCATCGCGCGGGCCCAATGCGGATTCGTATTCGGAAATCGACTGCAAATACAACCGGGACGTAATACATTTTTGGTCACCCATCGCAAGACCGACCATAGTGAAAGGGATACTCAACCAATCTACTTGAAATTTTGCATACATGTAGTTTGAAGTATGGAGAAGGACGTAGGGTACCTTTCGCTAAAAATAACAGCTCCCGTGGGAAATTTACGCGGGCGAAGCTGCGAGCAAAAGCTAGTACTAAATAAAATAAAAAGATTTTCTTATAATTATGTGAGATGAAAGGGATACATATAAATTAATGTTATTGAATGTTATATATTTTCTATTTTACTACAAATCAACATGGGGAAAAAATATTTTTTTTGTTTGTATGTATGTTTGTAACACGATAACTTTCGACCTGATTTTGATGAAAATTAAAAGGTACGTAGGATCTGTCGATATAATTTTTAAGTTCGTGGGGCATCAAAATCGGTTAAGTCGTTTTTGAAGTATTCACAATTTTGTAAAAAATATTATCATGATTGCGAGGTCTATGTTCGCGGCTAACAACTAGTTATTAAAATCAAATAATTAAATTAGATTGTTAATTTATTATTTACCTGCTATATTATATTATTCATTTATATCATAATTATATTCCTATTATAACAAAATGATAATTATGTCAATATGTTAGTAAAATTTCCTATATTAATGTAAGGACCGCGACTACACTATCTGTACCATACTAACAATACAACGAGTAACTTCGGTAGTAGGACGATATTCGAAGATCATCAAAGCATCCATAAATCGTAATATTCCTTGTCTAATGGGCCCAATCCCAGAGGTCGCCTTCATATTGACCCCCGTTAATCACGGCTCGGGTTACAGACGTGGGGCAAACTACTTTTGAAGATTCAGCTTATTTAACTGAGTCACTTCTATGGCAAATTGATTATTGTAATCGTCGTCGAAGCGGTGGTGGTGTAATGGTTAATAAGCCTGCCTGTTGATCGAAAGGTTCGAATCTTACTCGTGCCACATGAGTTTGTACACAAATCTGACTATATATAGTAGTTTTCATCGACCACCACTAGCTTCCGGTGAAGGAAAACATCGCGAGGAAACCTGCACACTGGTTGATTATTAACTTGTGTGTGAAATGGAGGAGGCAATGGCAAACCACTCCATTAATAATGCCAAGAAATTGTGTGCGTTTCATTCCACGTAATGACCACGGCCCTCAGCCATGAGGAATACGACTATGAAGAAGAATCGTCAACCGGTTTAATTATTCTCATATTCGTAGCGTATTCGACTATGACACCTAGAAGCCCGGGTGTCGCTTAAAAATTGACTTTAAAATTCTAAAAATTCGGTCTTTCGATTAAAGTGACAGTTACACAAAAATAAAGGAATAGCTGTGGAATGAGAACAATGGAAGGAATTCCACAGACAAGAGCCTCGCGCTAATAACATGATGATTATGATTTTGCGACCGGCCGCCTGACTCACGTCAACATTCTTTAGAAATGCTGTGGTAGCCTCTCAGATATCAATACTTTTTATCCACGGGTCATGTAATTGTTCTACTCTAGGGCGGGAGCCACATGCCTAAACCATGCTTAACTAGCACGATGATTTGATCATGCAGAAAGCTAGAATTGAGTGAATCGAAGGTCACTTTTAGCAGGATAAGCTTACTGGCCGCAGGATGAGGCCGTAGGAAACTGGACCCTGGACTCCGATGCTTTACGGGTGAAGAAAGGCTCAGATGAAAGAGAGAGGGCTTATTGGTAAAATTGAGAATCAGACTTTAGTAACAGCCTACTATGAAATATATGAAAAATTTCTATACCTATGAAAAAAATCCTATTTATAAAGCCCTATTTCTTGATTATGTGCTGGAGGAAGAATCGCTCCTTAACACACTACACGTTTTTCTGCCGTTTACACCGAGAATGTTGCTTTGGCATAGGGAAAATCCCACAACAAATATATGATGATAGAACAAATTTTTGAACAATAGTGTCCTCTAGAAAGGGACTACGCTTGGGCAACGACTGGATAGAATTAGATGAAACAATTGTGACAAACAAAAGGACAGCAATAAAACAAATTAAATCACACAAAGGTCATTCTATTCGAAGCACTAAAACACGAAACAACAGACAGTTTCTTTATTGTCTTGTTTATTTATCTCGAACGTGCCGCAAACAACAAGCAAGGTAAACACGGAGCTTGTAATTAGAAAGATAGAAGTGTCATTACTAATTGTCATTATTTTCTTTAGTGATTGAATTATCTGTTAAGACGTTTAAACCATGCGGGAAGAGGCTGGTGTACTGAGGTCACAGGTCTTTGTTAGTTCAGACACAAGTCTCACACAATCTTTTGTCATTGTTTTTTATTATCTTTAACCTATGGGTAACATTGTAGACATAAATGAATTTTGAATCTAGCTGTATGGCGGCCATATTGGTTGAATGAAGATGAAATGGTCACTTCTATAGTGTTATTAAACTGAATTCTGCGAAGGTAAACATCCTATACTCAGCGCTGTCCACTTTAATACAATTCTCTGTGTTGTCTTTTAATCTTTAACTTCTATTTTCTAAGTTTAAGTAAGTTTATAGTTCGCCAACCGTGTGTGTGAGTTGTGATGGCAATAAGTGATAAAATGTATTTAAAAGATAGTCTTGAAACAATACGACTATGGAGAAGGTTGAATAGGTTAGGTTAGTCTAACCGACTGCGCCAATAGGGTAAATGACATTTTTTTATTAGAAACACCATTGGAAAAAATACTGTGATGCTTTCAATTATATGGCAAAAATAAAATTACACTTGGTCACGTCCAAACACTCCATACTAAAGGATACTCTAACGTGACGTCACAAGAGCTATGTTTGTTTGACATGCGTTTATTATAATGATGATTTCTTAATAAAAGTTAATTTAAAATTTCTGCAATTTGCTCAAAATAATTTACATTTTGTTGTACATTGAATAAGCACTTAAAATTAAAACATCTATAAAATCGTCGGCATATGTCGGCTAAGCTTCCATAAGCTGCTTGAGTGCAACGCTTTGTCAGCTTTCCGCCGTTGCAAAGTCTGGAAAAATAAATGAAAGCTCTTATCGACCATTTGTTTTGTATTGGACGGTCATCGTTGATTTTATTTGTTCACTTGGGTATTATTTAATCTGTGCTTGCGGCCCGTCATTCATAAACATTCAAGAATCACACTGTTTATTGGTGATAAATATACAAAATTCCGCCTTTACACGACGCAATTTTGTTGTTGTGTTTATTGCCTTGCACCTCTGTCGCGTCTATCTGTCTATATGTATATATAGACAGATAGACGCGACAGAGGTGCAAGGATTTATTTTATTTATTCGGAAAAGTAGGTCTTTACAAAATAAAACAAGATTAATATTGTTATCATATAGCAAGCGGAGCTGTGGTACCGATGGAAACCTAACAAATTTTCATAAATAGAAACGAGATTAGATATTATGTCGGTAGGGTATTAAGGCTATTCAGTATACATTGCTGGTTTTTCATTGCGGTAAATAAAAACACTCATATACTAGGCTATGTTCACGCATGCGTGTCGGCATGTGTCTGAGTTCGATGTGAGTGTGGAGCTGCCATTAAATCATTGGCGTCATTAAAAAAAAATTGACGTATCGTCACATTTTGGCCTATTTTGCGTTTTCTAAATACGTAGGCCTCATGATGCCAATTTTATATATTCTGCGATGAAACGCAAAATTTGTCACGAGGGGACATTTTTCGACGAGGCGATACAAAAGTGCTACAATTGGTAAAGTTGAGCTGTTATAAGCGGCTCGATAACGACGATCACGAGTATTCTGGAATTTCTCGTGGCTTTAAATCCATCGGAAATGATGAGGGAATTGTTGAAGATAAATATATGATATATGGCTATAATATAATCATTTTTACTTTCACTTTTCCTGATTTTCTGTCTGTAATCAAATTAGATTTGTCCTACATCCTACATAGTTGAAAGAGTTGAAATTTCCCACGTCGCTTCAGTTTCCATGACAGTGCATTATTATGATAAGCATGAGATTTGATGGTGCACCCAGGATCGGCTCCCAACGAGGGAACTTCTCAACCGTTTACAGCACGGACATGGGTTTTTGCCAGGCGTTAAATGCCACAAGATATCTCTGAAGACAATAAAAGCTTGTGTCAAATATGACATTTTTGTAAAAAAACTTGTTATTGGTATATAATATGATATCAATTTCTAAGCATAATTATAGACACACATTTTTTTACGTTCATCATATAATTGTAAAAATAATATTTTTTTGTATCTGTTATATAAAATTATATTCTTTTAACCAATTTAAAAATATTACATATTTCATAAAAATCATCTTTATAGATCGTGTGGTCGAGAAGCCATTTTGCTGTACTTGCTTAGTCAAAATATGCTATGAAAATTCATAGCATATTGTGACTTCACAGTTAACGCCTCCGTAATAAGAGAAAGGACACTGATTGCAGTTAACTGTTAGTTAACTGTTAGTTAACTGGTGAATTAACTGAATCAGCTGCACATGCCGTTAATAAATGTTTTCATTGGGACACCCTTCCGTTCCATTTTGTATGGGAGATGCTCGTTCATTGATCCGACTCATTCATTGACTACGTTGACTGCATTTGGAGTTAAAGAGCAACTAGCTGTTGCCCGCGCATTCGCCCGCGTAAATTTTCCACGTTAACATTTATTTTTCCGGGATGAAAAATACCCTATGTCCTTCTTCATACTACACACACTACATGTATGACAACATTTCAAAAAGATTGGTTGAGAAGAAGAACGTGAAGAGGTAATAAATTTACTTTCGCATTTATAATACGAGTATTAGTTAAGATGTTTATTATTCCTTTTGTTTCTTACTTTAAATCCCATTTAAAAAGGGATCAATCTTTATTAATGTCTTTTGTATAATACAGACAAGTCGCAAACCCTGAGACTTCGATCCTGTTGGCATTTTGAGATATAGTCTACGGTTAGTAGAATTTGCGTGATCATCATCAGCCTTCCCTTATCCCACTTTATGTGTGGTCGGTACAGCATGACAGTCTCCACTTCTCCCTGAATAACATCAGAATGTTAACCGATCGTTACTACCTTTTTAGCCATATCCTGTCTAACGCACTAATTTCGCCCCCATTAATTTAATCTTAACTAATTATCATACATAATCCTGACGAAATGACGTCCAAACTTTCGTATTAATTAATAATTTAGTCCCCACTTGACGGCATAGATTACCGCCAGTCATGTCTTGTATAGAGAGGTATATGGCTATGCCGCTCCAGCCTGGCCCCGGTCAGGCCTGACCTTCGTGTCGTCAAGGATGATATGCGTCCTAGTGGAATGACAACTAGTAAAACGTAAAGTATCAAAGCGAACACTGGGCTCCGACGCTCCGAACTTCCGAGGAAGAAACTTGGAAAATTATCAAATCAGATTGGTTTGATTGATTGACGTTCTGTTGGTAAATACCTTACTATTTTTTCGTTCGCTCACAGAACGTCTAGTATCACGGTAGATATCTTTAATTTACTGAAATTGAGCCATCCTCAGCAGATTGCTCGTTAGCCAAGCATTCGTACCTTCGTAATTACATTCTCACGGAGACATGCGTGGCGTAAGTGCGTGTAGGGATATGTTCGCCGTTATGATTGTGTTCCTTCAGTAGCGGCTTAAATGATAGCCTGAGGCTTTTTGGGCAACCGAAAGATGCCTGAAATTAAGGCATATTTTTTTTAAATTAAATTAATGTTATTTCAGATAACATGAGCATAGTATTTAGTATTTAAAGCCCTCCACGGTGTGTTTCTTCCTTATGATATGATATGCTCAGGCGCGGGGAATAGAAAGCGCAGCGTTATGCGAATTGTAAACCTCTCTAAGGTTTAACACAATGATTCTGTTTCTTGAAACAGATGATCTATATGAAAATCTAGACTATATGAACATAGTTCACCACATGATTTATTCCTTTGAAACGCCAAGACACTAAATAGTATTCTAATATTTAGTGAAAATTGATGTTGGCATTGGCTATTAAAAGTGACATTCACAATAAAAAGTCTTAATTTATCCTGTTGTTAACTAGAAAATTGGATTGCTTTAACCAAATTAGAAACGGCTTATTTTGAAATTTTCAGCAAACACATGTAGATATATGTATTGTAATTATTAGCTACGGTGTAGTCAGTTTGTTTCTTTCAAAATAATTATTTATCTCTGCATCATTTCTCAGTTGACACGTAGGTAAATCCAAGGCTTTAAGTCCGACTTCTACGTGTTTTTGTCATATAGTTAAATAAAAAGCGTTTCCCGGCTAACTCTCATCACTTGCGCCACCTCGCGACATACGGGATGATAATGTCCCAAGTACAGCGCAACTATCTCTTTGTGTAATGTTCTCAACGCCGTCGTAATTTTGCCTCCCAATTATTTGTATCTCGTGGGCCCTTGCTTTTTTGGTACCCAAAAGTTCAACTCTAACCGAGTAGTAGTAATAATTCGCGACATTTAATTAAACTATTATATAGTCGTTGTTTGTTTGTTTGTTTTCTTGTTGATGATTAAGATTAGGACATAATGAAGAAATAAGCAGCTTTTAAGTTTATTAGGATATATTTTTAAAAGCGTTCGCGTTTTTTATCTTAACTTACCTCAAAATACACTTTATAGTAATTAAGCTGAGATCCTAAAGTCACGAAAGCTGCCCTAATTAAGTAGTCGCCATTTATATTGTTGACTAATTATAAGCCGCGACCCTGTTCGATATTAAATAATTTTGTTTGGTTTTTACAGACTTTAACCCCCATTTCAGACTTTGGAGATTGAATTAAAATCCATTTTATTTAGACAAAATATAATAATGTAAATATAAAACTCGCAAATAAAACTTAATAAATAAGAAACTAAGTACAAAAGTACTTACGAGTATCATATTTTCGTATTAAATAACTCATATTTATTTAAAGACATTGATGTTAAGTTTTAATATTACGACGACCTCGGTGGCGAAGTGGTAAAGTGCTTGCCTCTGAAACGAGAGGGTTCGATCCCCAGTCGGGTCATAATGGAAAATGATCTTTTTCTGATTGGCCCAGGTCTTGGATGTTTATCTATATATGTATATGTTATAAAATATAGTATCGTTGAGTTAGTATCCCATAACACAAGTCTCGAACTTACTTTGGGGCTAGCTCAATCTGTGTGATTCGTCCTAATATATTTATTATATACTATTACTAGCTTTTGCCCACAACTTCGTATGTGAGTAAAAATTCGTTTCCCGTGGGAATTTCAGGAAACCCCCCCCTTCTTAGTGCTCCTCTACACTGTCCTAGGAACCTACACACCAAATGCCAGCTTTCTACGCCCAGTAGTTTCGGCTGTGCGTTGTCTGTCCGTCAGTCACTCAGTAACGGAAAAGTTTTATATATGTTGATGAGACTTTCAAGCCTTAATATTTATAACTCACGCGATATTTTCGCTCTAAATTATTTCCGATTCGTAAAAAAAACCTAAATAATTTATAGTCAATCAGACTATAAATTATTTAGGTTTTTTACAATTCTGCTAATTTAGAAGCGATTGAAGTAGGTTTGATATGGTGTTGGAAGGTTCCGGATTCGAATCCTACTCGTGTCGTATGAGTTTACTATACATTAGTCAATTTGCTTCCATGTATGAAGTAATAATGTTAGTTTCGACACCTCAAATGTATTGCATGCGATTTCTGAGGTCCAAAAACGATCGTACATACATGAATTAACCTAATCTTAAATCTACATTTAACCACCTGCGACTGATTAAACCTAAACTAAAGGCTAAAAAGTCTAGACGACGATATCCACCTAAGTGTAACCTGCTGAGACCGGCTGCAACTAGGTCTTACCGCATCGGGGTTTGGGCCTAACATATACACATACGAGTATATGATAATCTCTAGTTAATATATTAACGTCTTAGAGTGGTTCTCAGAGCGTTTCGACTGCTGTGGCTTACAATTTTCCAAATTTGAAAATGATAAAGAAAATTGACGGGTTGTAATGTTGATGAATTGAGCGGCCGCAACGGTTGAAACGCTCGACCACTACGGTCTCTTCAGTAGGGACTTTTGAACGGCTCAACCGATTTTAATCAAACATATATCTAGGAACCACCGCATAAAAATTTGCTATCAAACAAAACAACCGCGTCCAAATTGGTTCACCCGTTGATGAGCTACGGTGCCACGTACACAGACATGCTTAGCAGTCAAACTTATAACCCCCTCTTTTTGCGTCGGGAGTTGAAAATGGCTATAAAAACAGCTGTCCTTTGAGAAGTCGTAACTCAGTTACGCGCCAGTGCCGCTCTCCCATGAGCCTTTTCAAATTTAATTATTATCTTTTCTAGGTACACATCAAATAAAAGTAAATTTTGCTTATGAAGTTATTTACGTTTCTGCAGAGGGATTAGGTAGCGTCAGTAGCACAGAAATCGTCGTAAAGTTCTTTGAATATATCCTAACATAGCCCTCTGCCGCGTCTGTTGGCGATAAACTCTAAAACTACTCCACTGATTTTCATGCGGTTTTCACCAATAGGTCGTGTGATTCCTGAGGAAGGTTTCTGTGTATCATTTATTATGTTTTTACCCGACCAAAGCCGGGACATAGCGCAAGAATAATTTACACAACCTTTACTGTAATTAAGTTCAAAAAAGCTTATTCGAAAAATGAAACATTTTTAATGAAATGAGTTTTATTTATAGAGCCCAAGACAAAAAAACAACAATTTTAATTAATCTTCACAACTACAAAAGCAAAAGCCCTGTGCGTTCATCAACTTTACTTAATCTATTTCTGTTCACAATTCGTACGTTTTATTCCTCTGCTCTGAATTGACTCTGTTTTTTATTATCTCATGTTTGTATAAATTGTTTCTGGAAATGGAAATCTCCCTGCTTACATTAACATTTCGGTGACGAGTGATATGCATGATGCATAAACATAATTTTACGTTACCTTTCATCCGACATTTTATTCCTCGCGTAACATACAATTTTTATATCACGTGTTATAAACAACTAAAGTACACAGAACCATTCGGCCGCTTAATGCCACCATTAAACCATCACGTGTTATGGCTTCTATTTCAGTCGCAACTAATAGCTTTTATAGCCTTTAATGTTTTAAAAAGTCATTTCTTTTTACAGATTCGAGAGCACGCTTCGAAATGGCTGGTCTACGGTTGCTTCTGGCCCTCAGTTTAAGTTTCTTCACCGCATCAGCTGACTTCACTGCCAACTGTCCAACAGGCTGCAAATGTGTCTGGGCTAGTGGCAACAAGCAAGCGAACTGCTCAAACATACAAGAGATCCCTAAAACACTCAGCGCTGACATACAAAACCTCGACTTAAGTTACAATGCTCTTTACGAAATCTCCGGCAATGCCTTCGAAGATGTCGAATTGATTAATCTAAAGAAACTTTATCTAAGAGAGTGCAAACTTGAAACGATTCACAGAAATGGCTTTAGCGGTCTCGCTATTATGATCGAATTGGACTTATCGAAAAACGCCTTGAAGACTTTACACGCCGAGTCTTTTAGAGAGACTGTCAAAATTAGGTGGATTATACTGAACGACAACCAATTAGAGAAATTGGATGACGGACTTTTCAGTAATCTACCCTTTTTGCAGAAAGTCGAACTCAGCAATAACAGATTACATCAAATAGGCGTGAAGACATTCGTCAACGTACCTAAATTAAATACTTTAGAATTAGATGGGAACAGGCTGGAATATCTCAAAGTTGATACATTAAGTTCCTTGTCTTTATCCAATTTGGAGGTACACGATAATCCTTGGCGTTGTGATTGCTATCTACAACCATTTAGGAACTGGGTGATCAGCAAACATCTTTATACTTCTCCCATAACATGTAAAGAACCAGCTAAAGTCCAAGGAAAGACTTGGAAAGATCTAGACTCAGGTGATTTTGCTTGCCGACCGAGTATCGTGTACCCTTCCAATAGCACCACAATCAGATCTTCTGATACGAACATAACACTGTCATGCCACGTGACTGGAAACCCACTGCCTGAAGTAAATTGGGTGCAGAACGCTCAAATAATTGACGGTACTTTTAGATTAAGTGACATAAAATATATAATTACCCAAAGCAACAGCGAGAACAACAAATGGGTGAACTTAACGATTCTCGAAACAGAAAGCACTGACAATGGTGAATATTTGTGCGTAGCTAAAAACCAGGGTGGTGTTGAAGAACGCAGCTTGACTTTAGTGGTAACTCATGAGCCTCCAGGAATCATCGTCCCTGCTGGCATGCATAATAACATGTTGCCAGTCCTAATTGGAGTATCTTGCACTGCCGCAATTTTGCTCATATGCTTAGTAATTCTGTGTTATTGTTGTTGTAAAAAACGATCTTCAGAGAAGAAAAAAGCTGATACATCGAATGGGGAGGCGTTGATAGAAGGATCTGTTATCCCGGAGATGGAGAAGAGTTTGATAACTGCAGTAAACCCAGTAACCAAGCCTCCCAGGAGGTATGATGCACCTCCTTCGATCACAAGCGCGGGCACTGAAATGTCAGAACTAAACAAGACATTGCTGGACAGTGATTTTGTATATGGTAAGTAAATAGAATAGTTATAAATTTGTTCGCCGTTGTTCCAAAAATTACACTCCTAATATCTACATAAGTTAGCTATATTTAAGCTATTTGAAATCCATAGTCCCTGTTATAGGAAATACCGTTATTAACCATTTTTTCATAGAACAAGCGTCAAATAAAATATTTCTCAATTGTTTCAGCCCACAACGACGATGAAAAACGATCTCTAGACTTCGAACACCCAACGAAAAGATCTCACGATGCTCTCAACGTAGAATATGGCCGCACAGACGGCCGCGCCTACCCACCTGACTTGCTCTCTTTCCCACCTCGTGCCGCCCAGATATCTCCCGCGGCGAGTAACGCTTCCACCGTCCCCGACACCACTAGACTCCCACCTCAGCTCAATCCAGTGAGCCCAATACATTCCCCCATTTACGGCATGACGACCAATCAGAACCTCTTCAGGACTCTCCCCTATTCACGATCTCAATCCCCCTTCACGGCCCCAATAACTCCACCAGTCGTAACCCCAAGACAAGGTTACGTAACAATTCCTAGACGACCTCGAGTTCCAAGCTGGTCCAGCACGGCTAGCACGGCTATCCTCCCGAGCAGCGAAGCGCAAGAACCTTTATACGATAATCTAGGACTTAGAACAACAGCTGATGGCAGTTCCGTTCTGTCTTTGAACAAAACCGGCTTGGAAGGACAATTCTCTCCTATGAGAAATCGACCATTACCAGCTACGCCGACAAACTACGCGCCTCCTCAACCAGTATTCTATGCCCCTATTGAAGAACAAGAGCCAGCTCCATCTCCCGTTCCGCAATACGCTACCAATCCTAGGAACAGTATCTCTTCGCAACTCTCGACACCTGGCCCCCAAGAGCCTGTAAACCGCATGAGTTGGACGGTAAAGAACGCATCGACTCCTCAACCGGAACCAAGGAAAGCTTTGTTCAATGAAAACAGAAACGCTGATGCGCAGTCTCAAGCATCTGACACTAGTACCTTAAGTCGGAAAGGGAAACCGGAAACAGGATCTTTGAGAAGGAATCCTAGGACAGAAAAGGAAGAGACCACTTCTTTGCCGACTTCTCCGTTGAAAGAGGACAAGAAGAATGAGAGTAGCGTCTCTAACCTGTCAGGGACTTTGGGACGGAGTGGGAAGATTCCGCCGAGACCTCCTCCGAAGCCGAAGAAAAAGCCGGTGGTAGCTGAAGTTAATGCGAACGAGCCTTTGTTTGAGGACGAATGTGAAGATGGTACGGAAGTGTAGCAGACGAAGTTATCATAAAAACTAAGTGCCAACATAAGGTGATTTGTCACAACAGTGAACGCGTCACATCAGTGATAGTGGAAAAGACATGGATTGAAATATAGATTCGGTGCTCGTGTACATATGTTCATGCTAGATTTTCTACGGTTACTATTAAAATCTATGGACCATTGGAAGAATTCTAACAAGTGTTGTAATAATATCCTGGACGTTATCATTTCTGTATCGAAATACGTTAAATTAAGTATTTATTCTGTGGTAGTTTAGTAAGATGAATTTGATCGATTTCGCTTGCTAGATAGCATCTATCATTCATTCTGAAGACTGATTATTCTAAATTGAATATTCCATTATTGCGCAGATGTCAACTTTGTAAAATATCAACTTTCAATAATATTAACTA
This sequence comes from Plodia interpunctella, assembly GCF_027563975.2. NCBI lineage: Eukaryota > Metazoa > Arthropoda > Insecta > Lepidoptera > Pyralidae > Plodia > Plodia interpunctella. The sequence goes on from NC_071313.1 coordinate 7,454,180, forward strand.
CTACGCGTTTCAAACAATAAAAATCCCTAATGTAATGTGTACCATTACAAAAGAAATGCGATATGGCGTCATGGACTTTCCTATTCTTTATTGAAACACGACAACTGAAACATTTACTTCAGCGTATTTTTTTACATTACACAAATTTTATGAGCTAATGAGAAAGATAGGCATGATTATATTTTGAAACTGAGTCGGTATACAAAGAAATCGATGTCAAAAATGACAAAAATTCTCTGATCTCCAATACAAATTGCTGAACAAAAATATCGGACTTTATGTGGAAATTAGAAATGTTTCGTTCTTCTGTCGCTGTTAATCTTTTGCTTACAAAATATTGAATATTTTATTACATATACTGAGCACATTGTGAACATTTGTGCAAAAATACTATATGAAAACATTTATAATGGTTCTGTTCTGGCAAGAATATAATTAGCACCCAATAGAGCGTTGTAGATTTGCAATCGACACGCGGAGAAGACGAATAAGAATATCTATAATTAATATTTATATTTTATAAGCTTTTGGCTGCGGCTTCCCAATGAATTTTATGAAACGAAAATTTCTTTATCAAATTATTATTTAGCACAAAGTGACTGTTTTACTTAACGAAGTTGACATTTTGCGCATATGTTTACGTTTGACATTCCCATTTTGACCTTTCGATTCCAACTTAAGCTTCAATAGTGTGTTGCTAGGATGACTTCACTAAACTTAGGTCGTATTTTGGAAGACTGATAAGTGAGTTGGCCGCTTTTAACTATTAATCTCGTTAATAGTTAGTTTAAAGCGAGTTTTGTCAGTTGTGTTAAATATTTAGCTCGTGCAGCAAAAGATCTTGCAAAATCATGTGTATTTTCAGAGTGAGATATCCATTAAACTCGAGTGTATTTTTACATACTTGTCAATAGAAAAATTAACGAAATGTATGTAAATGAGTGACGACTGTTAAAACCCTTTCTAGAACTCGCCCTTATGTCACATAATTTTTGTATGATCTTTTAATTTTACATAAATAGATGCCGGTCGTCGACGAGCGAATTATTTTAAACAGTACTTTTATAATGCCCTAAAAATTTGTCATGTCTCGAAATATTTAAACCACATCGCATTTTATCATTGGGCTGTTCGGACGAGCGTCATTTTTACGTCGCGTTAGAATAACGCTCGCGAATAGTTTTCGGATGTATTCAGCTTAGTTTATGAGTACAAAGCCGCCAACGTGGTATTTTGTCGTGACGTAAAAATGACGCTCGTCTGAACAGTCTGAACTTTATCATTTTAGCTGTTGTTCTTACACAATGTTTTTGTATCATTTTTATGTGTTTATTTCTTGTGATGTACTAAAATATTTAACTTCGCCCATTCTAAGTTAATATTATTTTAGTTTTAAGTAATTTTGAGGCTGTAAATCAGTGTCAATTTTAAATGATCGGTTCAAATGATGTTTACCAAAACACAGCATTTTAACGTTGGTTTGTAATAAGTTATAGTTCCTAATTATTATTTTTTTACAATTTGGTACTTTTCTGTGTATACATAGTTCTTTGTTGTTTTAATGTAAGTTAGTGCTATCAGCAAGATGCGAATACCTGTGGAGATTGTCACGAAATAATTATGAAATGTTTTGAACTTTAATTTAAGCATCTTGAATTTAAAAAGTGTGGATACTTTGGATAGTTATCTATATGACTGTAGTATGCTATCGACATATTGAATAGTATATACAGGCGTTTTAAATTGAGGATAATCATAATTTACCTAATGATAACTATACCTATGCCTTATTAAAATCACGTTTACTGCATTTAAAAAGCGTTTCAGTAAAATAAAATATTGTCTATTGACATAATTTGTAATGTATCCTTACATTTATTACAAGTACCAGTTTTAACACTGGAAATAAAGGATCTTTTCAAAAAAATAATTTTCCATTAAAAAATATGTATATTAATGAAAAATCTCCTTAGGATTATGTTGTGAGTGGAGGCATCTTGTATGGTTTCAGTTCAATGCTGGTGCTTTTTTGACATTTTTTTGACTTATTTATTGTTATACACGTATTTTAACCACGGCAAGTACATTTTACGATCATGAACTACGTTTTGGTAACTATATTTTATTCGTCACCGTATTTTTTAAGTTCTCCCGCGAATTGTACAATTTATTGTATTTTTACAATTTTACTGTAGACAACCAGTTTATGTAGTTTTTAAGTGCTGTAAATACAAATATTATTAAAGGCAATTAAAGCTATATTTCCTAATCTTTTGTTTTATTTGAAATTAAAATTCCTATAGACTATTATTAAATAAGATAATAATAAAAGTATAAGTATAATAAATAATATTGTATTTATGAGTACAAACCTGAAATACGCAACAGCGGATTTTCAACGCGACGTTAAATTACCGCCCATGCGAATGACCACCTATCGTTACATAACCGAGCGATTTTGGTTTCACACGGTGGTCTCACACTCGAGACTGCGCCGGTACAGGCGGCATATTATGTACGTGACAAGTGCTGTTCATATGAAGATTGTGTGACAAGTGCTGAAGACTGTGCGATTGGAGAAGAAAGAGTAGGAAAGATATGAACTCCGATGGTCTGTAGCTATAAGGTAACCGAAAAATCGTTCAGAGAGAGAGAGAGAGAGACACTCTCTTGCAATATCCACACCAACAGTGTTCGAAACCGCCTAAAACAGATTTCTTTAGAAAAATCCCGTCAAATTCTGTGGCCCAAAACCCAGACACATAAAATACAAGTTAACGTGTAAAACCATGAACCGAATTTTTCAAAACAATAACCATTGTTGCACCAAAAAAGCCTCAAATAACGTGCGTGACGGCGACCAAAATAAATATTTTTAACAGCCCGACCGCCATTGTTTTCCGATATAAAAATATCGAATTGCCACTAAAACTAAGCTGGTTTATGACGTCGAATATTGGGTAGTAAACACGGGACAGTGATATGAGCACGATACACAATTAATAAAAATCACACGAATATTATAAAGGCGAAAGTTTGTGAGTATGTTTGTTACTTCTTCTAGCTCAGACTCAGCTGGGCCACTTTTTTTGAAATTCGTCATTGACGAAGCTGTATTTATACCGAAAGTACACGATTCCCGTTGGATTTGGTAAAAACATCTGGTAGCCAATGGCGATTTATTATTAAGATGACGCTACTGCGCAGTTAGTAAATAAACTGCTGCAGACGCACACACTAGAACTTTACAACTATAAAAGATATATGAAAAATAAAATTGGCTACAACTTGCTGATGTGGCTTTTACCCTAAGATCAGAACCACCCCTGAAAGTCGTACGAGACAATTAATGGATACAATACACAATGACAGCTCACAGGCAATAACAGCATTCCCAAACAGAGATGACGTCAGGGGGCCGGCAGAGAAATTCTGTGAAAGTTTTCAACAATTTACGGGCAGTGGCAATTTTTTTTTTAATAAAAATCAAAGAAAGCACGTAAGAGCCAAGAATTTCAAGCGATTCGTAAAATCAGCAGTATAATTGATTGTTTTAATTCCTAAGCTCCGTGAAATCGGAAGATTTAGTGAGGATAGGACGAGGCTAATGGATGTGGGAGAATAGCTGAAAAATAGCTCGGAATTAGCAGCAAGCATAGCTGAAAAATAGCTTCAGGAAAAAGCAGTTTTCGCTCTGACTCACAACAAACAAGATATTTTAATGTATTCCTCTAGTCTAGTGTATATATATATATATATATATATATATATAGGTACTTATAAAGTTTACTTAAAGCTCAACATGATATAGGTCAGGTCTATTTTAAAGTGGAATGTTTTATTAAAAACGCCAAGTAAAAATTTGAAAAATTAACTGTTTTCTATTAACTTTTCAAAACAGCAGGTTAACCTTCTAGCTTCCTAGCTATTTATATATGTTAACCGACAATTATTTATTGAATATACTGATTTAATCAGTCAGGTTAAACATGCAAATAGTACTAAAATGACAATGGATTAAAAAGATAATGATTTATGGTACACCTAGGATAGATTTCCATCGAGGGAAGCCCTTAACGATTTACTATACGTTACACGGACATTAAATTTTTCGTCACGCATTCAACGCACCGAGACGTTAAGGAATATCTCAAGTTTATTTGAGTTTTTTTTTTACAAAAAAAGAAATATATAAAAGGTTGAATGAACTGTTATCAAAAATGTTTATTCTTTGTAATAACTTACAAAACATGATAGCTCAAATTATCCTCTATTAGACACTATATACACCACATATTATATATAATAATATAGCAATTTTACAGCCATTACTTCTAATGGGAAATTAAAGGGAGCTACATTATCATAATCGTAATTGTTCTGTCTTTAATGACTACCTCGCGATGTCTATTCTATATCAAAGACATTCAGCTAATACTGAATACTTCAGCCATGTTGTGGGCTGGAATATTAAAATATCTACTAGTTTATGTGTTAGACAAATAAAAAAAACCGACTTTCAACATTCATTTCGCTACAACTTTTGAACGGCTGAACCGGTTTTCATGAAACATGGCTAAGAACACTCGGAATAAAATTATCTATGACACAAAAAAAAAAACTAAACGAAAAACGGTTCATCCGTTTGGGAGCTACGATGCCACGGACAGATAGACAGACACGTTAAACTTATGACACCCCTCTTTTTGCTTCGGGGGTTAAAAATGAATATTTGTAGGGACAACATTTGGATATTTCAATAATGTCATAATAGGGTGAAAAAAAATTAGCGCATGTTTCACTGCTTGTTGTTAAAGAATCTGATAACGTACCTATGTAACATATCGGAAAGATTGGCGTTAAAAATTGTGTTTCACAACTGTTGTATAGAGTTAACTAAGAGCTTAGTGCGGGTTTGCTATTCACATCTCACCACCGAGTCTATTCGAAGTGAGACGCAGCGAACCAATCACATTGCACCATTATGACGCTACGACAACCATGCTATAACGCGATTTGTTCGCTGCATCTCACTTCCAATCGCTTCTATGGTGAGACGTGAAATACAAACCCTCACTAAGTCCTCTGACCAATTACATCAGGCGGATTTATCTAGCGGCCAGCTTATTTGTCAGATTACAGTATGATAAATTTATCAGAAAGCGGTGACCCTTAATATACAAGTAGAATATGTAAGTTTTTTTACAAAAATCACACAAGCTTTTATTTTCGCCAAAGATTTTGTTTCATTCAAAAGCACGTCAGTGCAGTAAACATTTGAGGAGATACTTCATTAGGAGCCGATCCTGGCCCACCATCTGGTGTAGCTTACCATAATGCATTGCCATGGGAACTAAAACTATTTATTAACCTACGAGGAATTCCTTCGTAAGGAGTCGTGCCTGGGTGCACTATTATCATCCAAACTAAACACGTGTATAAAAAAAATACAACTCAATGAAATTACAAATACGTTTACTTTAATTTTTTATTGAAATTTTGATGAAAGTGCACGCTTGTTGAAGATTTTAACACCCTGAGTCGCGTTGGGGGTTAAAAGTGGATATAGTTGTGAATGAAATTAACTCTCCTCAGAAAGCGAGGAATGAAAGGCTTGCATTGTAATGAGTTGTAACTATAAGTCGCACACTCGGCACAAAGGATGGGCACAGAAGTTGTATTGTCTACAAATCTTCTACAAATCTGCATTTCTTAGCAAAAGGTCTTTATGGAATTTAATACTAAAGTTTTTTTGTCACGCGTTCTTATGATACAAGATCTCTCTGACGACAATAAACGCTTGGGTCAAAAATGTTTTTTATTTGTAAATACTTATTTCACTGTTATAAAATTCAAACCACTTTTAGGAAGCCGGTTGAAAATGACGAGTATTACATGAAAGATCTTTGGCCCTGATAAAGTACCCTCATTTGGAACACAATGGAGACAGTATGGCAACTCGAACCCTATTTGTAAGGATTTTAAAAAGATTTCGCGAACATTGGTCCTAAGCTGTAGACATTCTTACAATTTAATTTAATTTGCCGTGTTGCGTTACAATAGAATGTTCTGGATAACTTTAAAGTTTAATTCTGTAATAGGATTGGAAGGGTTTTTGTTTGTTAATTTGTAAGTCCTCTTATCATAGTAAATAAATATGGACAAATAACACAGATTGAATCAGTCCCAAAGTTCAAGATTTGTGTTATTGGGAGGCTTTTGTTTGGGATAATAACTCAACGACATTATATATATATATATATATATATATATATATATATATATATATATATATATATATATATATATATATATATATATCAGCTCAATCCTCCTTGTTTTTGTTGCATATCAGTTGCCGATATGTCTATTAGTCGCCTTGTAAGATAGCCTCGGAGGGATATAGAGTAGAGTGGTCCTATCCTAGGGCGGGAAACACACCTCATCTGACATGAATATGTGGGAAAATAGTGTAATGTTAAAAATACCAGCTTTTACTCTTTGTTTCAAAATAAAGCAATACATTAGCCAGGTTACCAAAGTAATAAAGTTTATTTTATGCATGATGCGAGCGCATACTATGGAAATGTAAATAACTCCACAGCGCAGTATCATAACCTAGAGATTGTATATTAGGATAGACACAACATCTGAAGTTTTTCCCCCTTAAATTAAATAAACTGGGCCAATTTTTATGTTATATACTTATAGAGTGAATTGAATGAAAAAAGGCAGGTTTACCATCGATGACAAACCATGTAAAGCCTATAAATGCGAAAGTTTATGAGGATTTTTGTTTGATACTCTTTCACACAATATCTACTGGACGTTTTGTTATGAAATTTGGTACACAGGTAGAATATCACCTGGAGTAACACATAAGGTACTTTTTATCACGAAATTACTACGGGCGCAAAGTCCCGGGCTGAAGCTAGTATTATAAATGCGAAAGTTTGTGAGGATTTTTGTTTGATACTCTTTCACGCAAAATCTACTGGACGGATTGTTATGAAATTTGGTACACGGGTAGAATATAACTTTGAGTAAGACATAAAGTGCCTTTTATCACGAAATTCCCACGGAAGTGAAGCCCCGGGGCGCAGCTAGTAAATCTGTAACAGAAAAATGCGGTGTCTAGTATGATTTAAATCTGTGATTATATTATAGTGGAACCTGAGGAGCAACTTGTTGAAGTCTAAGTGAATGCTTATTTTTAGAGGTTATAACTCAAAACTTAAAATATTTTAGTAGAAAGGTGTAAATATTCTTTCCATTTTATTTCTAAATAAAAGATGAAATATTATTACATACATTTAAATTTAAATTGTTCTTAATTTCGTTCGTTATAAATTGTACTTAATATTGTAAATAGTTTGAATCCTACCCGTGCCACATGAGTTTGTATACCAATCTGACTCATGTATAGTAGTTTTCATGGACCGCCACTTGCTTCCGGTGAAGGAAAACATCGTGAGGAAACCTGCACACAGGTTGATTTATTAACTTGTGTGTGAAATGGAGAAGGCAATGGCAAACCACTCCAAGAAAGTTGTTGTGTATATTTCATTCCACATAATGACCACGACCCTAAGCCATGAGAGTGAAAGAAATTCTAAAAGCAACATCCGGCCAGTAAAATCAAAATCAAAATCAAAATCAAATCATTTATTCAGAAATTAGGCCTTCACAGGCACTTTTTCACGTCATAATCTAAATTAAATGATACTAAGCTACAAACTACTAGCATTTCGGAACGACCACTGCTGAGAAGAAATGCCGAAAGAAACTCATTCAAACAGTGTTGGTCCCTATTATGCCAGAAGGGCTTACCATTTTTTATATATAAATTTATGTATAATTTTTTTGTTATAATTTTTTATCAGTAATATAACATTAAGTACATAATAAAGTACATGGTCAAAAGGTATACTGAAACATATTATGATTGTGATCAAGTGCTGATGAAAGGAAAATATATATATACTTATATATATATGTATAATTAACCAAACAAAAAAAAAACTTTTAATAAAAGATCGAGCTGACCAGTTCCCCGTGACGCGTGAGTGACATTGTGACAGAGTGACAGAGTGACATCGCGAAGCTCAACCACAATAGAGGGAACCTCCCGACCCGATCCACGATGCCGCTACCGGTTTGACCATTTGAATGTGCATGACATATTCGATCTCCATAATCTAACATAATAGATACCTATGTTACTTTCAGACACTTGGAGATCACAAATCACGTATATGTTTTACAATAAATGTCAAAATATATGTAATAAACATGTCAAGAAAATATATAAATAATAATAAAAAAAAAAAAATTAAAATCAAGTGTGAGAGGTGGAAGTTTTAGGAAGGGTCCAAGGTTTTTTATCATTTAAATAGTCGCTAATCGTGTAATAAGCATTAGCCATTAAAGCATTTTTAATATATGATTTAAATTTTGGCATTGGCAAGTTAATAGCCTCTACAGGGAGTTTATTGAACAATTTAACACTTTGACCCACGAAAGACCGCCTAACCTTTTTAAGTCGGAATCTGTTCATACAAAGTTTATGCCTATTACGAGTGACTACACTGTTAACATCGCTCAATGTTTTATACAGGTGTAAGTTAGATTTAACAAAAATAAGTACGTCGAAGATGTACTGAGATGCAACAGTCATAATATTTATCGATTTGAATAATTCTCGCAAGGAATCCCGTGGCTTAAGCCCATAAATAAAACGAATTGCTCGTTTCTGTAAAACAAAAATTTTTCCTATGTCAGCTGCATTACCCCATAACAATAATCCGTAGGACATTATGCTATGAAAGTAGCTGTAATACACGAGCCTAGCTGTTTCGATGTTTGTACACTGTCTGATCCTTCTCACTGCAAAAGCTGCCGAACTAAGTTTTTTGGCCGTGATTTCAATATGTTTATCCCACTTAAACTTACTATCCACAGTAATGCCCAAGAACTTGGCACTGTGTACCCATTCTAATACTTTACCATTAACTACTAAAGGAATATCAAGTTGGGGTGCGTTTGAAAGAGAGAACTTAATACACTTGGTCTTGTCTGTGTTTAAAGCCAGGTTATTAGTTGTAAACCATTCAAGCACAAGTGACATAATGTTGCTTACATTGTTATAATTTCTACTTTTTCTATCAACTTTAAACAGTAGTGACGTGTCGTCAGCAAATAAAATTACATCACACAATTGTTGGGCAAGACAAGGAAGATCATTTATATAAACTAGAAATAGAAAAGGACCAATAATGGAGCCTTGAGGCACGCCCATGTGCACAGGAGCGCTGTTAGAGGCTGCTCTATTAATTTCTACTTTCTGAGTTCTATTGTCTAAGTAAGAAGATAGTACATCAAGGGCCGCTCCAGTGACACCATAGAATTTAAGCTTATTTTTCAGTATGTTGTGGTCGACACAGTCAAAAGCTTTTGAAAGGTCACAAAATACACCTAAAACATCCTGTCCGGCTTCCCAAGCATCATTGATAATTCCAACTAGAGTGGCTGCTGCATCAGTAGTGGAACGACCTTTAGTGAAACCGAATTGACTATTGTGTAATATTTTGTTTATGTTAAAATAAGAAACTAATTGAGTTAAAATTAGCTTTTCAAAAATTTTACTTAATGCAGGTAGAATAGAAATGGGTCTGTAATTAGTGGGATCGTTTTTAGCGCCCTGTTTGAAAAGAGGTATAATTTTGCTGATTTTCATGAGGTCAGGGAAAACTCCATCTGAGATGCAATTATTGAATATAATAGTTAAGTGGGGAGCAATCAGATCAATAATAGTGCTAAGCACTGAGACAGATATACCCCACAGATCCTCTGTATTTTTCATGTTGAGTGCTTTGTAAGCAGATAATAATTCTTCAGGAGAAATATGTCTAAATCGGAAGGTAGATTTAGGATCTGAGGCATTTCTTTTTAATAAATCATCTGCAGCACTGGGACAAGACGAAAGGGAGCCCGTAATATTTTTAGAAATATTGGCAAAGAAGTTATTGAATTCGTTGGCCACTTCGTCATTTGAATTAATGGTTTTATCACCAATTTTTAAAGAAATATTGTTGTCGCGTGGGTTAAACTTGCCGGTTTCTTTATTAATGATTGACCAAGCTGTTTAGATTTTGTCATTAGAATTTTTTATTTTATAAGTTAAATATAAAGATTTTGCTGTTGAACATACCTTTTTAAAAGTTTTAGAGTAACGTTTAACATATGATATAAATTCCGCATTAAAATTATACTGTTTTTGACCATAAAGTTCATACAACTTGTTTCTGCTAATATAAATACCATTTGTAGCCCAATCGCAAAATTTAAGTTTCACTTTATTATTAAAGGTCTTAAGAGGAAAAGTTTTTTTGAATTCTGTTTCCACTGTATTAAAAATCTTATTATAATGTTCATTAGGATTTTTAGTTAAATCTAATTCAGGCAATTTCTTATTTATGGTTTCGCGAAAACGCATTTTGCGGTACTTAGTTAACGGCCTACGGATTACAGGAGCGGAGATAAGGTTAGACTCTTCGTTACGAATAAGTGACACTTGTTGGCCCAGGTGGTCAGACCCCAGACAGGCGAACAGCTTTCCTTCAGAAACAGTACAATCACAGAAAATATTATCTATACATTTGGCTGAGGTCGAGGTTATCCTAGTGGGTTCAAAGAATGTGTGCTTTAAATTAAATGAATCGAGCAAATTTTTAAAGCCATTGCTTTCAGAACATGAAATCAAAATGTCTATATTAAAATCACCACATAAAATTATGTGCTTATTGCTGGAGGTAACTCGCCTGAGGGCTTCCTCTAAAACATCTAAAAGAGTTTCATAACAGGCTGTAGGAGGTCTGTAAGCACAAATAATAATGTATTTATCCAACTCTACACAGGAAAGTTCTATTTTGCATTCAACTGACAACCGTACTATGTCTTTCCTTTCTTTATGCTTATAATTTCTAAAGTATTCGTGAAAACTTTAGAATAATTAATCTAATAATAATATCTTAATAATTGATCCTAAGCTCGTTTCTGTCGGTCTGTAACGCCATAGACCTTGAACTCACAAAGTCAGCCATCAGTCCGTTCTGGCTTCAAAGTCAGCGAATTATGTTTATGCTAAAAGTTGGAATGGAACAGCGAGACACCGGAGAATAGGCTTCCAAAATGGAAATGTCCAGTGATTCGACCCAAAAAGATATCCTTACATATTTTTGCACCGAATTACTTTTGGACCAAATTCGAAAGTTATTGCTAATAAATTAAAGTAATTGATACAAATGTCATCATTTTCGGATTAGATATACATTGCTGACTTTTTTCTTGCGGTGATTAAAAGGTCACATTCAAACTACGCAGTGTGTAGCCAGCATAATGTTACGCTCTATTGAATAATATAATTTTATCCACAAAAAATCAAACAGCATTCGTTTTAAATCACTGATTTAATTACAAATGCTGATTTATTACGGTACTTAATTGTTTAGTGGTGGAGTTCAAATTCGGATGGAAGTAGCTTTAAATTTTTGTTCCACAGTTAGGTCTACCCTTCCTATTTCGACATAGGACATATATATATATATATACTTTATTTCTTTACACTTTTTATTCTATGCTGTAGTTGCTATGCAAATGTGCACGGCGCTGCACACAGCCGTCGTAAAACACACACGTGTAATATGCAATTTGTTTCAGTTTTGCATAGTATTATTTTGCAAAATCCCGTCTTTATTCCTTAAGGTTTAGTCTGATCCTGCCCAGGAATAGGGTTTTAAGTTGCCTAGATAAATTTGAGATGGTCTGTTCGTTCTAGGAATTGGATAGTTAGGTCACTCAAAATAACGTTCGCAAAAAGTTTTTTGAGTACATTTTTTATATATTTTTCAGACTGCGCTCGACACAGATTTGTGGATAAAGGAAGGCCCAGCACACAGGGACACATCAATAGGCTAATCGAAAAATAGTTTTAACAGTTCTTTTAGTTCGGTTTACAGCATTTTGTGTCGAAAGAAAACGAAATTTCGCAGACGCCAGTGTACGGCTTGCATTAATATGTATACATAAATCTGTACTTAATTTAGTTAGTGTCTTCACTACCTACTTGAGACTTCGGAAATTTTGTAGGGAACAAATGTCTGGTTTTGCCGCTCACACTTGGCCCTGGCAGAATGGGCAAACCCAAGAAATGCTGGCTTAATGAATAATATGCGTGCCAATGGTCTGACAACTAGGGATGCCGACGACCGTGCGAAGTGGAATACAAAAAGCAGGTAAACGGAGTCTGGGCCGCGACACTACGGCTAGTAAACCAAAGTAACAAGATCAGGTTCTTCACCTTATTAATGTTCATGAAACTACCAAAGGACGAATCAATTTGTTGCGAGACGATGTAATTAGATTGTACACGGTGTCTCGTCCAAGATGGCTGCCGTGTTATAGATTCGCCAGCTTTTGCCCGCGACTTCGTCTTTTTGATTTTTCACAGCAACACCTTTTCGTTCCTCGTTATTCACAGTTTATATTTATGCGTGATTTCATGAAGGTATAAAGTGTGAGGAGGTAATATTAAACAAGCTCTGTTACGTATTTATTATTAGCGAGAGAGAGACAGGAGGGAGAAGGGTGACGTACGCGAACAGAGAAAGAAGAAAAAAATCTGAAATGGTGATGGATGTTGGAAATATGGATGGATTTGATACAGTACCAATCGATTATTATGCTTAATACAAAAACCTGAATAACGAACGAATTAAAAAAAAGAACTATGAATAATTCAGTTTAATAAACCACGTTTTCATTCATTCTTTCTGAAAGTCGATCGCGCAAATTATTCAATCGACGAGATAAGGGTGTGATTCCATCGAGTCCCATCTGCCAGTGTCCGTATTACTTTACTTGATTATGTTCGTATCTCACCCTCCAATTTTGTCACCCTTACAAACCATAAGATTGAAACAACGAGCAATAAGGAACAGTTCTTGAATTATTACATTATGTGTTTGTTTATTTGTACACTAGATTATATATGTTACTGTTTAGCTATGGGCTGACAGATGTCAATTGTAACCTGCTAGTTGTTCGCCGCGAAGTTGGAACGCGCGAAATCAATAATTACGCGAACACAATATTTTTTTACAAAATTGTGAATATTATATATATTATGTATTATAGATAACGATGTAATGTTTTGAGAAATAAATAATTTTATTTTTTTTTTATTTCAAAAACGACTGAACCGATTTTGATACTCTACGAGCTTAAAAATTATATTGACATATCCTACATACCTTTTAAATTTCATCAAAATCGGACCAACGGTTCGAAAGTTATCGCGTTACAAACAAACAAATAAACATACATACATACAAAAAATGTATTTTTGTCCCAAGTAGAATGTTAGATTGGTCAATTAAATTGGTCCTACTTTAGTACTCCTATTTTGGTACCAATTGGTATTACTCCATTGCTGCACACAACTGCAATTATGCTTTACATCCATTTTAGCTCTATCAATGTCAAGTACCTGGTCCTGCTCATGTACTTATTAAATCCATGGTCACGCTTTCGTCAGTCCAGAGTGATGTAGAATAGGTTCCCTCAAGAGCTTCCTCCCGGACTATGAGCAAGATTCATGGGGCGTTGCGCGGCGCGTCGAGCGTGTCCAATCATGCATTGATTGGACACGCTCGCCCTCCGACCAATCAACGCTTTATACCCGCCCAACGAATGAGGTTATATGTCAAACTCAAGTAGAGTAACGATTTAAGAATACCGGCGTTTACATACGAGTATAGTATTTCAGCTAGTTGAAAATAACTTTTACTTACGTACTTACTTTTACATGTTGGAATAACAATGGTATGTTAATAGATTTATTTGAAGCGTGTCAACCAGTAATTAGCGCCATCTGGCGAACGTAATTGACACATGTTGACAATCCTACAACTTAACGGTTCATTGGTTAAATAGTTTACCGTTGTGCTTACCGTAAATCTCTTCGCAAGTACATAATTTTCATGTCCTTACACAATAATTTGGGATTATAAATGGGGGAGTTGCACCATCAAATTTGACGTTGATATTGACTGGCGCGCCGCTGACGTTCGGACAAAATGGCGTACTTTGCGCTTTTCTGCGCTACGTTGAAGTTGACACCTTAAGCTTAGAAACGTCATGTGACTTTAACACGCAATTACTTTAAAGTGAAAGCATTCGGATATTAGGCCTTTTACATATTTCCACGTCAATTTTATACTCTAAATAATTATACTTATATTTATCTCAAAAGCTACAAACTAAACTACTAGCACTTCGGAACGACCACTGCTAAGAAGAAATTCTGGAATAATCTCATTTAAACAGTATTTAGCTCAGGCTCCTAACTTCTATGTCTTCTTCTTCATAGTCGTATTCCTCATGGCTGAGGGTCGTGGTCATTACGTGGAATGAAACACACACAACAACTTTCTTGGCATTATTAATGGAGTGGTTAGCCATTGCCTTCTCCATTTCACACACAAGTTAATAATCAACCAGTGTGCAGGTTTCCTCACGATGTTTTCCTTCACCGGAAGCAAGTGGTGGTCGACGAAAACTACTATACATGAGTCAGATTGGTATACAAACTCATGTGGCACGAGTAGCCACAGGCTTAGCCATTACACCACCACCGCTTCCTATGTCTACTTTCAACGAAAAGATCATACTAATGGTATATATAGTATTTGAAATAATGATTTTAAAATTCTCGCGGCCACAAATCTCCATTGTGTGGGCACACAGCCTTATGCGCTCATTCGAACTCCACAATTAACGAAAGTTCCCGACAAAGGAATGAATTAGTTTCTAGAACTTGTTCCGTGAGTTCACGCGAAAAATATTTTTGTTCGACTGCAATTTTATTCAATATGGAATTCTTGTGATTATCTTATCCGCGGCCGCTTGTTTAAAAAAAATGTTATTATTAATAATAGTAAGTTTAAAAACTAAAACTCGACTACTGCGTAACAATGGTGTAGGTTGCGCCAATTTTGACGTTACCTTTGCAAGCGCGCCGACATCGTTATGTCATAAAATGACTTAACGTTTAAGTTAACGTCAAAGTTGACGGGTGCAACCCATCCTAAGGATGTAAAGTTACACATTTTTGTCTTTTTCAAAATTTTTTTACTACACGTTACAAATTAAGTAATTGTTGAAATTGTTAATTACGGAACTAATTTGTTAAGTTAAAAGATATAAATATTAGATATTACGAAATTTGAGTAATAATATTTTTATAGACTACTAGCTGCGCCCCGGGGCTTCGCTACCGTATATTTTCGGGATAAAAAGTACACTATTTGTTATTCCACGTTAGATTCTACCCGTATAACAAATTTTATAACAATCCGTCCAGTAGAATTTGCGTGAAAGAGTAACAAACATACATCCTCACAAACTTTCGCATTAATAATATTAGTAAGATTGATAAGTAGCAGCATTCTCAGTATATAAATCCATCGCCTAAGTGTATAGATCCATAATGGAAATACTTTTTATTGTTTTGCTAAAATCTAACGTTTCCCGTCTTTTAAAATCTATTTTCAATTTCACACATCGCAAGAATACATATTGTTCATAGAAATAATTGTAAATAGACAAGCTACTTTCATCTCCATATTTGTTTCAAACTATACCACAGCACACTCTCGACAAAATGTATATAAAACGATATTATGAAATAACCCCCCCCGACTTGGACGTTCCTGGCATCCTCTCATCAGGTAGAAAAGAGCTGACGGCTTCCAAACACCTGAACACACATTTTCCAAACAAAGCTAAGAACAATCTATCATATATTCTTTCAAATAAAAAAAAAAAACTAGATCAAAATCGGTCCAGCCGTTTTACTTCTATGATGCCACAAACACGTTAATCTTAGTGAAATAGTGAAAAGCGAGTTAAAATTTCCCGTGTCGAGCATCAGTTCTCGTGATAACGCATATTGCTTGATAGTATATATATAGCACCTAGGATCGACTCCCAACTAGGGTATTCCTCAACGGTTTACAACACCGACATGGTTTTTTGGTCACGCGTTGAATACAACAAAATATGTATGACGACAATAAATGCTTGTGGCAAAATTTTTGCCAAGAGTTTACGAGTAACGTACAGACATCCTTGTAGATAACGCAAGAACAAAGCGATTAAATGGGACAAGTTTCTTTTTACAAAATTGTCATTTTTGTGGCAAAAATCTATATGGATGTATATCTGTTAACGTTTCTCGTAAACTCTTGTCCTAAGCATTCTGGCCCGGGGCGAATCTTTCCGGAAATAGTCCGGCATCCGGTTAAACCTCAAATCGGAAAAATAGCTGGTCCGGAAATAAAGTGGTTTGGAGAGTACGGGGATTGAATTCCGATGTTCCACCATTTTTAATTTTGTTTTAATGTTTTATTTCTGGCTGGCTTTTGTCCGCAGCGTCGTCCGAGTGGAATTTACTAATTTTTGAAAATAAATTATTTTAATTTTAATTATATAAGAGCAAAGAAGCCTCCAAACGTAATGTTAATGTTAATTTGCTCTTATTTATGTAATGTAATGAAAATAAGTTAAAAATACATGACATGTATAAAAAATCCATTGGAATTTACTAACATTTCAAGTTAGCTGGCTTTTGTCCGCGGCGTCGTCAATATCTCGAGTTTAAGCGATATCTCGGGTTGAATAGTTTTTGTTTTTCAATTCTGCCTATATCCATATTATAAATATAAATAAATATATTAGGACAAATCACACAGATTGAGTTAGCCCCAAAGTAAGTTCGAGACTTGCGTTATGGGATACTAACTCAACGATACTATATTTTATAACAAATACATATATAGATAAACATCCAAGAACCGGGCCAATCAGAAAAAGATCATTTTCCATCTTGACCCGGCCGGGGATCGAACCCGGGACCTCTCGGTTCAGTGGCAAGAACTTTACCACTGCGCCACTGAGGTCGTCAATTAATATAATAAACATCTGTCGGCTAAACCATTGGACCGATTTTAATGAAATTTGGTATAGTTAAAGAACTCCGTTTAAACAATGGCTACTTATTTTTACAAGCTTTTATTAAGTTTCCCCTGTCCCGTTGTCTGTAATCAAATCTTGCAAGTTAGATTTCTCCCATTTCCAGTTGACCTAAAGAGTTGAAATTTCTCACGTCGCTTCAGTTTCCATGACAATGCATTATTATGATAAGTACGACCTGATGGTGCAGCCAGGATCGGCTACAAACGAGGGAACTCCTCAACCGTTTACAGCACGGACATGGGTTTCTTGTCAAGCGTTAAATGCCATAAGATCTCTAATATACTCTTTAACTATATATTTTTGTAAACCTGTTTTGATTTAAATCCATTGAGCGACTGAAACAACGTCTTGTTTAGCTTAGGTACTGTGCCGCTGTGTGTATCAAACTAAATATTGTAGCGTTACAGCTAACCAGACAAACAGAATGACAGATGCACCTACTCGTGATGTCTTGTGGTTTATTGGGTTCTAGACGATTATTTTCTGAATATCAGTGGAATTGCTTTTGATTCAAATATATCTTATGTTATTTGTGTATTATTTTTATTTATTTATTTATCTCCGTATCTTCTCGACTGCATTCGGGACTGTGACGACGCGAAGCCCGGGCTCAGTGTAAAAACTACATTTTGAAGATTCGCCTGTGATTTTACAACCAGCCGCCTGCTTAATGTCAACCCTGCTTGGGAATACTATTGCTGCTTAGGTTATGTGTCCCTTATTTGCCTCGTGCTATGAGGACATGACAAAGACAAAGATTATTTATTTGCAAACACATGAGTTTATTTTTTTTTTTACAATGTGGTGTTAAAAGAAATCTTAATCCTACATGTCTCACCGTCCACGGGCATGCAAATTTAAACGGAGAGCATTCTATCATCCCACAAAACAAAATAGAATAAATAAAATTAACTTAAATGGAATATGGAGTGGTCTTGGTCTTGTAGGAACTGTGATTGGTACAGTCAACAAGCATATCAAGTTACATTGCATGAATGTGATGTGCTGTTGACTGTACAAATAAATGCATTTATCTATCTAAGTACTTGTAATATTAGTGGATGGAAAGTCACTTTATCTGTATTGTAATTCCTTCTTGTCTAACCATGTTATTCTCCTAACGTCATTAATATGTCATGTCCTAATTTATATGTCGTGTTAGTCTCCTAACTAATCTTGATTTCCCTGTGAAATCGTAAAATATGCGTATAACTAAAAATATTTTGATAGCGTTGACTTATAAGTTCTTACAAATTTTTTCGCAAATTTTTTTTGGAGAATCCTAAGATTATTTGTTGTAAATTTCAACTTGTTATCTTAACGCGTATATAGTACCCGAGAGAAAGAGTCCTGACTGACGGACAGGCAGACAAACTAATGGACGACGAATATAATAGTTTTTATTGTATTCTACAAAACATACACTTTAAAGAAAATTTAATTAGTTCCCACGTGAACATTTATTTTTCCTGGATTAATGGTACAGTCAACGGCACATCAAGCTACACTGTAGAACCTTTATGTCGCGGTAATAGCGGCGAGTTTGCAATGAATTTGGGTAGGTTGATGTGCTGTTGACTGTACCATATGTCTGT
Source organism: Plodia interpunctella (assembly GCF_027563975.2). Lineage (NCBI taxonomy): Eukaryota > Metazoa > Arthropoda > Insecta > Lepidoptera > Pyralidae > Plodia > Plodia interpunctella. The sequence goes on from NC_071313.1 coordinate 7,472,869, forward strand.
CTCCATACTTCAAAATACATCTATACAGTTTCGAGAAGATTACTCGAGGAGATAGAGCGTGAAGAGGTAACAAATAAACTTACTTTCGCATTTATAATATTAGTTAAGATTAGGATAAGGAAACTGCAATTTATGTTTTTAACTTTTGAGATACAGAACCTTAAAAATAGTAGTGTCATGAACAGAGTTGACTATAAATAAAATCCCCTTACTAAGAAATTCACTTGGTTCATTCAGGAAAAGAATTATGTCATTTAAATTTGGATCTTATGCGTCGTGTAATAAGAATGGATGCAATTTCAACTAGCGAGTTTCTGCATTAGTTGAACATCTTCGCTTGAAGCCAAGAAAGTACTGCTAGTGATGTGCCATTGTGCTTTGCATTGATGTGTAGATGTCGATACATTCTTTATTTATAGTGTTTTAATTATAACTACCATTAGTGTCGTCGCTCATCATCATCATATCGAGTGTGTTATTGCTAACATGGTGTCAGATTTTAATCAAGTCGCCTAAAGGTATCTGACATGAATTTTACGACTGGCAGGTATTCGCATACACACTAGTAAACTAAACTGTCCACCAGTGTGTAGGTTTCCTCACTTCCTAGGCTGTGTGCCCTTAGTCGCCTCGTACGACATTCACGGGACGATATAGATTGGTACTAGTCTAGGGCGGAACCACACGCCACACATGATGGCAACAAATGTCTGACCGAGAATGGACACACCCTTTCCGTCTGGTCCTGGAAAGAAGGGGCACAAATCCAAAAAGTGCTTGAAGTCGTCAGAAGGAATTTTTGCCAATGGTATAGTTTAGTTTGTAGCTTTAGGTAAATTTAATTTAATTTAAAATATGACGTGAAAATGAGCCTATGAAATTGATTTTGGTTTGACAACTAAGGATGGCGAAGAAGATGTCTGTGCGAAGTGGAGAAGATTATTAAAGCGAACCAATAGCGTAATAAACATGCAATATTTTTTCTCATCTGAGCGTTCTCCGTTTGATTATCCGATGTGAGGTATGAAGGTCTGCGTAAATTAAAACTTTAAAGTTTAGATTTGAAGATTTGACTAGCCAGATCACAAAATTCTATTCCTATTTTACACCTTTTTGATATTGAAAAAGACAAAGATTTGAGACAAAATTAGATTATTTGTTATATTGCATCGCGAGAATATAAATGAGCAGTATGCACATAGTATGAAGTCCATATTAATTGTTAGTACACTAATTTAATACTTATTATTTAATTTCGAAGATTTGCTTTTACAAAAAATCAAAATGCAATGCAATTCTATCGACACATTTTAATCGAATTTGCCACATCACTAGTAAACTATTTACTACCGCCTCAGGGGTTGCACTCGTCTCTCGAGAAATCTACGAAGAAATTCGACATTGAGCCACGACAAACGGTTTGTTTACGGTAATTGGCTTATTTTCTGCTTTTCACCGGTTTTCGACGTTTTTTTTTTAAAACATTAGTAATTCTGGTGTGATATAGGTGATTCAGAACTATATTATTACCGACGACTGTGTAACTTGTGTTCAGCTGTGTCAGCGCTTAACTTAACTGCGTTTACACGCGTCTCTCGCTTTGTTACTAACTTTTGCATACCGACTTGGTTTGCACTTTAAGTTACCCTATCTATGTTTGAGTATTCCCTCCCTCATCTGAGCGTTACATACACGGCTGTGACGCCTCAAAGCCCAGGGTCAACAAATAACTTTTCTGACGAAATTTTTTTGACGACGTCCATGGCACGATGTCCTTAAATGTAATTTGGTACGCGGACTGAATACAATCCGGCATACTAAATATTATACTTTTTATCCCCAATATCCCACGTGAGCGAAGCTGTCGGGCGCAGTGCCATGCCTTCATTGGTTGGTTTGCCATTGCCTTCTACATTTCACACACAAGTTAATAATCAACCGGAGTGCAGGTTTCCTCACGATGTTTTCCTTCATCGGAAGCAATGTGGTCGATGAAAACTACTATACATGAGTCAGATTCGTGGCACGAGTGGGATTCGAACCTGGGACATTTTGATTAACAGACGGGCGTCTTAACCACTATACCATCATCGCTTCAATGAAGGCTTAATTAACATCGAAATAAATAATTTCCATTGCATTAACGCTTATTTAAAACACCCTTGGGAGATGTTATGATTTTGTATTCACGATAAATCCAATTGATTATATTAACATCGACATTTATCGAGAATAAACTAAACATTTAATTTTAAGCCCATAAATTCATTACGCAGTGTCATGTTGTCGTAGTGTCGTTTATGACACACTGTTCTCTGTTTTGTTCAATTTTTTGTTTGTCTGTTTGTTTCTAGGTGTTCGCCGCGAACTTAGTCCTCGCGAACACGATAAAAACTACTTAACCGATTTCGTTGCCCCACGATCTTAAAAATCCTATTGACAGATCCTACATACTACAAACCTTTTAAATGTCATCGACATCAGACCAACCATTCGAATGTTGCGATAACTTTCACAAACATACATAAATACAAAAAAAAATATTCAAGTCAATAACTTTATTGCACGGAAATGATCAAAAGACAATGAAAATCAATACAAGAAAGATATATGTACAACGGCGGACTTATCCCATGTACGGATCTCTTACAGTCAACCGGCGATGAGTTGTTTTTTTTTTATAGTTTTGATGGTGTTTGTTTGAGAGAGGCAAACTAATTACACATACTATATGGCGAGAATAGGCAAAGCGCGTGTGATACCCCTTGTTTTGCACGCGGTGACCACTTCCCATCAGATGGGCCGCATAACTTGGGTAGTAGTAGGTATATTAAAAAAAAAAAACAATTAATTAATTTGACCGAACTCGCATTGCTCAGTGGTTAAGAGCTCTGTCCCTGATAGACAGGGGCGTGGGTTCAAATCCTCGACTCCAGACTCATTATCTAAAATAAAAATAGATTTATTTTTCAACAATCAATTTCTAACGCTCGCCGTGCGACATGATGATATTTATGTTGGCCATTCTTTTTGCCCGTGTGTCGCTGACAGGGGTGGGTGGCATAATATCATAAATCATAAAAGGAATATAATTAAATGTTAAATTTTTATTCACATGTTAAATCACGCGTTGTCGCTTGAGTTAGGGCGTCTTTTGTCATAAATTTCGTAATTGTTATCATTAATTTAAAAGCTGTAATAATTAAGCAGTATGGTTCCGCCCTAAAATAGGACCACTCCAAATCCTCACGTGGATGTCGTACGAGGCGACTAAGGGACACGTAGTCTAGGCAGCTGATACACAACAATGGTATTCCCAAGGAGGGTTGACATCAGACAGGCGATTGGTTGACAAAACAACAGGCGAATCTACAAAATGTAATCTGATTACATTAGTGAAGATTACTTTTCAAAGATTACAAGATTACTTTTGAGTTTACTTTTCACTAGCGATCGAATAGCGATAGACCAGTTTTTGACCTCCACAACCTCCACAACCGTGGGTTACGAGACTCGAAGGTCTCCCGGGGTTCTAGTCCACACAGCTATGCTTTGATTGGTCCAAAAAATATAATATTTCTATTCTAATCGTCTGTTTAACGTAAATTGCTGGTTGGCGCTATAATCGACAATTTAGAAGTGACGGATTGGAAAGTTGTATTTTACCTAAAATTGGGTTGTGGAAACACGCGAATTTATAATACGTCGGAGAGTGGAAAGAAAATATTACGAAGTATTAGCTTTTGCCCGCGGCATCGCCCGCGTAAGTAATTTTATCCGTCATTAAAGGTTACCCATGTCCTTCTCCATACTTCAAACTACACGTATGCAAAATTTCAAAAAGATTGGTTGAGTAGATATAGAGCGTGAAGAAGTAACAAACAAACATACTTACTTTCACATTCATAATATTAGTTATGGTAACAAACAAACATACTTACATTCATAATATTAGTTATTTTATTAGAAAATCCATATCAGGATACAGTATAATTTAGACAATTATTGTTAAGATTTTTTTTTTCATTTTCGTATGTTTGTCTGTCTGCTTGTTTTAATACAAACTTTCAAAATGCTACAAGTTTGTGGATATTATTTAATTAGCTGTGCGCCCGTGGGAATTTCGGGATGAAAAGTAACATATGTGTTCTTCCAGGATAACCTGGAAGAACACATGTTACGAGTAGAATATAAATTCTACTCGTATACCAAATTTCATAAGAATCCGTCAAGTAGATTATGCGTGAAATAGTAACAAACATACACATAACAACTTTCGCTTTTATTATACCTCTTAGTAGGCTAGGTTTTTATGTAAATCTATGTCACGATGACGCATAAGTAACCTAAATAAATATACGATTTTTGTGGTGTTAGTTAGAGGCAATAACTTGTTTTGGATCTAAGTAAATTGGAAAATACAAATAAAATTTTACTCGAGGTAACAAGAAAATTCAAATCAATTTTATTTTTCAATTAGTAAATTCGTTTAATTGAACCTAAACTGAATGGAGGAAAATATTTTAACTAGACACAAACTGACACTTAAAAGCGGTCTTAACGGAATCGTATCTTTTTTTAACCACCCTAATTTTAATTATACATCCCCAGTTAACCCCGGGTCACGGTTATACCGTAGTTAAATTTAACCTAACAGATGTTATTTCGGTTTAGAGCTAATTAGTGGGTGATTGATAAGGAACGTTCGTATACATTTTGAAGACTGTTTTTTAGTTATATATATCTCTGTCATCTGAGCGTTTTTGTTGTCCTAGGATTTCTAGTCACAGTACACTGTAATCACACAGTCTCTCTCACCCTTCAAACCAGAACACAACAATGCTAGCTGCTGTTTGACTGAAACAGATGAGAGTGAGCTACCCATGCAGACGACCTTGGTACTAATGTCTATGTATGGTGTTATGCTTATGTATACCTTTAATGAACTAATACATACTTCCATTCTAATATTATAATTACGTAAGTCTGTCTATCTGTCTGTTCCGCTATCACAGCTAAACCGCCGGATCGATTTAAATAAATGATCGATTTGGATGTAAATAAATTAATATGCATGTAAATTTAAGACCTCCGTTCAAACAAAAAAGTAGCCTATGTTTTTTTTGTTCAAAAATCGACGCCCAAATTGATCACGAACTATATTCTACGCTGTCGACGTCGCGGGTAAACAAACGGTATTGAGATATTTTGACGATATAATAGTTGTTATAATAACTGAGTGAGTAAACACTATGAAATTAAAACGCAATCCAATAATCTATCGGGGAAAGGTCGTAGTGCCTTAGGGATATCGAGATTCGATTATGTTGTGTTTTGGATACAATATTATTCATATAAATTATACATTGATTTTCCTGACTGAGTGTACTTTCTCTCCTGAATAATAAACTCAACATTTATTTCCAATAAAATACAACTTATTTCTAGCAAATACGTATATAATATTTTACATAAAAATTAGCTATGTTATAAATTTTTACCAAATAACGGACATGCTATCATAACTATCAGGAATTTCTCAGTATTTTTGTGGCAAAATTAATTTAATATCGGCTACACATTTTCGGCCAACAGTTCGGCAAATTATGGCGGTCAAGCACGTATAGAAACTACATAATATACATTTCTTGGCGTCGTCATCTGTCTGAGTTCGGCGATAATAGCGTGTAGTGGGCATAAATGGCTTCATGAATTATATAGAATACTAGCGACGCATCCCGTTTGCACGGGTGCAATATACATGTCACATATAGGTATACCTTCCTCTGGAATCACTTTATCTATTTAAAAAAACCCACAACAAAATCTGTTGCGTAGTTTTGAAGATCTAAGCATACATAGGGACAGACAGCGGGAAACGACTTTCTTTTATATTAGTAATGACGAAATAATAATTTCAGTTTCCATACATTCTATAGTTTGATTTCCAATTATAATAATTTATTCGAAAAGTTGAAATAATATTTGGGAGAGCAATTTACAACTAGTACCATGTCTCAACACTAGATGGCGTTAGAGTCAAGATAACACGCGCTATGGTTTGGCTTCCGTGGCAGTACTAGAGTGGACGCCATCTTGGATTCCATCGTGCCTCAATCTATTGAGTAAGGAAATTATTGGGCCTTGGTGATTCTCGGCTTATGCCCAAAGGGCGAATGGATTTTTGAGTGGGTACAGGTCGTCCCTTTGAGCTGCTAGCCTACTTTGCAGGCGGCTCGGGTGAAGCGATCTGCCTGCCTGTTTTTACCAGTAACTGGTAGCTTAAGAGCTAGGCCCCATTGCTCCGTCAACGTGACGGAGATTTACGCAGAACAGACATTGAATGCAGTTTCTACGTACGTCAACACAGGTTATCAAATCAAAACCTGTTAAAAAACAAAGGAGCACAGACCTGGCTCTTAGCAGAGGTAGAATAGAATACCAAAGTCGTCTACATGGTGTCGAATCCTCGATGCATTGTTAACCGTCTATTGGACTAGTCCGTCCATTCGACACTCATCTTTAATATGGTTAGATGGGACACTATACATCAATCTTTTAAGATAATGTAAATGAAAAGGTGCATTTTGACAATTATTATTACACAAGCATATTAATCCTCATCATTAAAAGTTATTTCATCATCAAGATAATTTCATGAAGATAAATTTTGTTCTTTACAGCACATAAATTGGATGAATAGATTCTGAAATTAAAAAATGCGCACGACTAATTGTTTTATGTAGGTAATATAGTTGAACACGGCACGCGCTGCCGTGTGAAGCCAAAATACTGTAACTTTGAGAAAGGTGTTTTTAGATATTTTATATCTTATATGTAAAAAAAAATTGTATTCGCGAGGTCTAATTTCGCGGCGAACGACTGGTAAAAACTTATTACATCAGCTGTAAAGTCATTCATCTCAAATTCACATGATGATAGCAAAAACCACACGTTCCTAATTAGTACACATTCTACCAAATTCTACTTCTTTCATTCTTCTGAAAATACATACAATAAATCTACATAAACATTTCCATTCTCTCACGTAATATAGGCAATGTCGTG